>NC_045598.1:0-34839 GCF_009762305.2 Zalophus californianus | reverse complement strand
AAAGAATAAAATACCTAGGAATAAATTTAACCAAGGAGGTGAAAAATCTGTACTCTGAAAACTATAAAAACAGTGGTGAAAGATATTGTGGATGACACAAACAAATGGAAAGACAGTTCATACTCATGGAACCTGTTTTGGATTTGAAGGTAAAAACTATAAGACAGTAAGGAAATACATTGAAGAAGATGAAAATAAATGGAGAAATATTTTGTGCTCATGGGCTGAAAGAGTTAATATTGTTTTTTAAAAAGATTTTATTTCTTTATTTGAGAGAGAGACAGCACAAGTGGGGGGAGGGGTAGAGAGAGAGAGGGAGAAGCAGATTCCCCACTGAGCAGGGAGCCAGATACGGGGCTCCATCCCAGGACCCTGAGATCATGACCCGAGCTGAAGGCAGACACTTTAACTGACCGAGTCACCCAGGTGTCCCAAGAATTAATATTGTTAAAATGTCCATACGACCCAAGGCAACCTACAGATTCATGCAATTCCTATCAAAATTCCAGTGATATTCTTCCACAGAAATAGAGCAAACAACCCTAAAATTTGCATGGAACCACAAAAGACCCTAGATAGCCAAAGCAATCTTGAGATAGAAAAACCTGGAGGCATCATGCTCCCTGATCTCAAACTATATTGCAGAACTATAGTAACCAAAACAGTATGATATTGGAATGAAAATAGACTCATAGATCAGTGGAAGAGAATAGAGAGCCCAGAAATAAATCGATGCATATATGCTCAATCAGTTTACTACAAAGGAGGCAAAAATATACAATGGGGAAAGGACAGTCTCTGCAATAAATGGTGTTGGGAAAACTGGACAGCTACATGCAAAGAATGAAACTGGACCACTTTCTTCCACCATACACAAAAATTAACTAAATATGGATTAAAGACTTGAATGTAAGACCTGATACCATAAAGAAAGAAGAAACTATAGACAGAAAACTCCTTCACATTCGTCTTGGTGATGATATTTATTTATTAAAAAAAAATTTTTTTTAAGCATCTCCATTAGACCAGTGCTTTATTTTTTTTTTAAATATTTTATTTATTTATTTGATAGAGGAAGAATGAGAGAGAGAGAGCACATGAGAGGGAAGAGGGTCAGAGGGAGAAGCAGACTCCCTGCCGAGCAGGGAGCCCGATGCGGGACTCGATCCTGGGACTCCAGGATCATGACCTGAGCCGACGGCCGTCGCTTAACGAACTGAGCCTCCCAGGCGCCCTTGGTGATGATTTTTAATTTGACAACAAAAGCAAAGGGATCAAAAGTAAAAATAAATAAGCTGGACAACATCAAACTAAAGAGCTTCTACACAGCAAAGGAAACCAACAGCATAATGAAAGGGCAACCTATGGAGTCAGAATATTTACAAATCATGTATCTGATAAGGGGTTAATATCCAAAATATATGAAAAACTCATGCAAATCAATAGCAAACACAAACAAAAAATAGATGAAAAAATGGGCAGAGGATGTGAATAGATTTTTCTAAAGAAGACATAGAGATGGCCAAGAGATACATGAAAAGATGCTCAACATCACTCATCATCAGGGCAATTCAAATCAAAAGCAAAATGAAATATGACCTCACACCTGACAAGTGTTGGCCAGAATGCAGAGAAAGGAGAACTTGCACACTGTTGTGAGAATGTGAAACGGTGCAACCACTGTGGAAAAAAGTATGGAGGTTCCTCAAAAAATTAAAAATAGAAATACCACATGATCCAGCAATTCTACTTCTGGGTGTTCATCCAATGAAAGCAGAAACACTAATTTGGAAAATATGTATGCCCCCCCCATGTTCATTGCAACATCATTGACAATAGCCAAGACATGAAAACAACCTCAGACAGAAAATGGATAAAGAGGGTGTGGGAGATCACACACACACACACACACACACACACACACACACACACACACACACACACACACACGGGCTATTACTCAGCCACAGAAACGGATGAAACCTTGCCACGTGCAACAACATGGATGGACCTTGAGGGCATTATGCTAAGTGAAATAAGTCAGACAGAGAAAGAAAATACTGTATGATCTCATTTACATTTGAAATCTAAAAACAAAAACAAAACAAAACAGAAAACTCCTGAGCTCATAGATACAGAGATTGGTGGTTACCAGAGGTGGAGGGTGGGGGAGGTGAAGTGAGTGAAAGGTGTCAAAAGGTACAAATTTCCAGTTATAAAATAAGTAAGTCATGGGGATGTAATATACAGCATGACAGATATAGTTAATAATACAGTATTGCATATTTGAGAAAGTAGATCTTGAAAGTTTTCATCACAAGAAAAACAGTGCAACTATGTATGGTGACACGTGTTAACTAGACTTGTGGTGATCATTTCACAACACACACAAATATCAAATCATTACATTGTATGCCTGAAACTAATATAGTGTTTTATGTCAATTATACCTCAATAATAATAATAATAATAATAATAATAAAAAGACTATAGCTTCCATTTTGGCCCCATACTCGCCCTGAGCAAGCTGGTTACCATGTTGTGAAGCAACCCCATGAAGAGACCACAACCACATGACTGAGCTTGGTCAAACCTTTAGATGAGACCTTGACCCTGACCAATGGCTTGACAGAAAGAGGGCCTGGGAGGTGGGGTGATTTAGGTTGTAAGGTCAGGAAAGGCTTTGTGAGGAAGTGACGTTTGAGTTGAACTTAGATGAGGAGGAGTCAGACATTGGAAGGTGGAAGGGGGTTAGTGGGAGAGACCCTGAATCAGAACGAGCTTGATATGTTACAGGGACAGGGAAAAGTTGGTGTGGCTGGAGCATAGAGAGTGAAGGGGAGAGAGATGCTGCAGGGAGAGAATTTCACTGGACCAGGTGAGGGAGGATGGGTTCGGAGTAGGGAAGGTGCAAGTGAACAGTGTGGCTTGAGACTGCAGTTTGGGGCCCAAGGACACCCCAAGGTTCAAGGGTTTGCTGGAAGCACTCACAGACTGAGACGCTGCTATGCTCACGGTTACAGTTCATTATAGGAAGAGGGTGTGTACCCAAAGCTGTCCGTTCTGTTTCTCCGTGGGACATCCAAGCAGAGCTGTTGAGTGGGCAGTTTGAATATGTGTGTTTGGAGTTTAGAACATGAGTCTGGTATATAGGTGCATATTTGGGGGGCAGGTATCAGCAAACTGAAGCCACAAGTGGTTGAAGCCACGGGTGCATTCTCCAGTGGTGTGTGTGTGTGTGTGTGTGTGTTCAAAGCTCTGAAGGTAACCAGGGAACTTCTCCCTGTGTGCACAGCAGCCCCTGGGCAGAGGAGGAAAGCCAGAGGGACATTTGGAAGAGCATCCCACAAGGGTTGTGTGGTCAGGAAAGGTCAGGACCCTTGCCAGAAGTCAGGGAGGAGGGTTGTCTGGGACTGGCTGCATGAAGGCTGCTAATCATCACAGCACATCCTGACTGCAGTATTGAGAGATGCAAGAGGTGAGGGAATGGAAGCCACCTTTCCAGAAAAGGAATGCATGAAGCAGGCTGCAGGAAAGGCACTGGACTCTCCCAATCCTGGACACGATAGGCACCAGAGGAAGCCTGTTGTATTGAAATGCTTGAAGGTAGAGATCAAACAGACTGCCCCCCCCCCATTCTCTCTCTTGCAAATAAATAAATAAAATCTTTAAAAAAAAAAAAAGCAGACTGGCCTTGTGGAGGAGAGTCAGCAGGCAGGGAGTCTATACCAGCTGCAAGTTCTCAAATGTACCTGGAGATCCCCTGGGGCTCCTCTCCAATTCACATTCCCATCGGTATCCTGACAGTGTGGCAGGGCACAGCCCCTGCTGCTGATGGCTGCCCCAGGTCTTGTGATCAGAGACAGAGTCATGAGGGGCTTACATCCCCTAGAGCTGATGCCCCCTGCTTGTGCCCAGAGCCTCTCAAAGCTTCCACGAAGCAGCTCCCTCTTATTTCTTACCCTCCAAGACAGTCGCATGCTGTGTAAATGCCAGGTCACTCTCCTATTGTTTCCATGTCCCCTCTCTGCTCTCCCCAGGCTCCCCTGCCACCAAACTCACCTTTCCTCCTTTGGAAAAAACTACATTCCCTTCCTTATACAGGTGAAGTGTCTGAGCTCCAATCCTGCTCCCAAAGTCACTGTGGTACCCAGTCTATAGGACCATGCTCATGGCTGAGTCCTCAGCTCCTGCACGGCACTACAGAGGCAGGAATGCCTGAAGTTAGGTCCCCAGATTCCCAGCAGGACAGTCCCCATTAGGCCTGGCTGCCCTTGGGAGGTGTCTACAGTGTACCTGCCCCCATGGGACCCTCCTCACCTGTGGCTTTTTCTCAGCTTGTCTTCTTCTCAGGTTGCTTGAGCTGTGCTGCTGTCTGCTTGCGTGTGTGCAATTAGCACCCTGGGGTCCTCTTGCCCAGAGCATAGCCTGGGGGGAGGGTGGCGTTATACTCTCCTTCCATTTTTAACCCCTCCTCCCTTCCCCTTCTCTCAATGACTCACCTCAGGGAGGGCTGTTGGGAAGAAAAGGAAAGAGGGCCTTAGGAGCTCAGACCTGGGGGGTATTGGGGGCCCAGGGAAGGAGAAGGGGGCTTGGGACTCAGGGGCATTAGAAGGGAGTGGGCTTTAGTCTGGTTTCTGTTGAGAACAGATGAGGTACCCCTGCTCATCTGCTGGGGCTGGCAGGACATCAATCTGCTTTTCCAGAGACTGGAAGCTACAGTCTCACAAAATCATGGCCATGCTTCTCCTACTGGGGTGGGGGACAGTGACCAGAGGGTCACACCCCACGTGGGTCTTGTCTCTTGCTCCCTCCTTTCTCTCCAAGTTATAGCCCCTTGCTTTTGAACAAGTGTGCAGTGTGCCAATGGCCAAGGGGTCCTGGCAAATGCTGGGCAGAAACCAGGACCTGACATGCAGAGGCAGACGTGTCGGCAAGTGCAGTAGGACTTCTGTGGGACAAGTCCATGGAGGGATGCTCCTCAGGACACTTGCTGCACAGCTTACACATGGCCTCACACTGATCCCTCCCCCACTGACCTTCCACATCTGGAGGCTGGAGACACCCAGGCTTGGCCTGTCCCAAATGAAGCTGCCCCAAAACTGTGCTCAAATAGCCTCTCTGCAGGGATCACCTGTCTCCTTACCTCTCCTCCCCTACAGGCAGGACTGCCATCTAGACACCATCCCTGCTGAACCTTCTTGAGAGGGTGGCTTGAGGTCTCACAGTGGGGATGGAGAGTCTCCGATGCTCTGAGGCCCAAAGAGTCAATGTGACTCTCTTGGTTAACCAGTGTTCACTGTCTTAGTGGCTTGGGCTGCCATAAGCAAACACCACTGACTGAGTGACTTGAATAATGGAAATGGACTCCTAGCCTCTACAACTGTGAGAAAATAAATTTCTGTTTCTGAAACCACACAATCTGTGGTATTTGTGACGGCAGCTTGGTGAAGGAATACCGTGAGTAACATTCAGCAGCCCATATATACCCGGAGTCCACCACATGCAACACCATTTCCTGCAAACCAGCTTTGCCTTTCAAAGGGAGAACCCTGATTGACTTCCCAGACTCAGGTGAGAAGGGGTTGCTACTAATCAGCTCCCACGAACCCCCTCCTTTCCCCTCTGGGAGGCCCACTCACTTCTTAGAGGGAGTGCAGGGGAGCATGGTTCTTGGGGTAGTGCAGGCTGATGAGCAGAGTCACCAGGCCCAAGCAGCCTCCTTCAGCTAGGATGACACCCTGAGGGTGAGCAGAAGACCTGTCTGCAGGAGCCCCTTACTTAGGCTTTGCCTAGCTGCAGCTTAGGACCCCGGGCCAGGAAAGCCCCCCAGTGCCCTTCCCATCTGCTCCCCATGGCACCCCAGATACCAAGTCACTTTCTTGGGGCTGCTGGTTAACTTGGTGTCACAGCCATCCCCAAGACGCCGCCCCTCTTAGGATGAAGCACAGACTGCTTCACACCCATCACACGTGAGCAGTCCCTCAACCCAGAGGAGCATGCAAAGATTGAACTCTTCCCCCAGCCATAGGAGGACACCTCCACACTGACATTTCTTAGTAAATAGAATTACCTGCCCAGCCACTGCTCTGTTCAGCGTCACACATGCTGACCCCTTAGAGACCTCGCACGCACAAACACATTCTTATACGGGGCTGCACATACATGGTATCCCTTCACACACACACAGGTAACCCTTCCCCTTCACAGACATTCTTGCCCCACAATACTCGGTCCACATGGACCCTGCCCCACCCACAGATTACACGCACAGTATATACTCCCCCCCAAACACACATGTGCCCATGTCCCCATCACCTCACCCCACTCATCCTTGGTCGCCTATGCAGACTCTCCTTCCGCATAGACTCTTCTCCACACACTTTCCAAGTGCATCTCTTCCCTGGGACCCTTTCCAGAGACTCCAGGCCTGGAGGGTGGACAGAGTGCTCTTTGTAGGCCGGGGTACGGTTGGTCATGGTGGTCTGGGGGCATTTCTTTCACAGAAAAATGGTCCTAGCCCCTCCCTGCTGTGCCTAGGAGACTTGAGGACCTTGTTTGTCCCGTGTGCCACAAAGGCAGTGACTAACTGGGCAGGCAGCTCAGGAACCTGAGGCCAGCATTTGTCCCCATTCCCCTTACTGACCTCCAGATGTGGTCTCTGAGGCCTTGGTCACAGAGGCTCACCTGGTGTCATTTGAAAAGGCATTTGACACAGAAGAGTGGAGACCACAAATCTGGGCTGCAGGAGGAAGTGGAGGAGCCTTTTACCCCTTCATTATTACCCAGCTCTCCTAGTCAACAATTCTTTACGTTCAAATTTCAGTGTTTAAATTACTAGTGTGATTTTAATGAGAGCAGCTATTACAGGAATAAAGAATGAGCCCCCTCTAGTCAGGTTTCCTGTCCCAGTCCCCCAGAATTGTTACTGTAAGGTCACGCAACATGCCATGGAGCCGATGCCTTCTTCTCCAGTTACTGGTTTACACTGGATTTCCAGGATGCCACAGGCTCCGGGTTTTTCTATTTCCCTGGTGGTGGCTTCTCAGTGTCTTTTCCTTATTCTTCTTTCTCCCCTGGACCTTTTCTCTGTTCACACTGACTGTGATGATCTCCTCTGGGTGTACATGTGCTGGTGGCTCCCACTCTCCTCCTGGCATGGACTTGCATCTGTGTGCCCAGCTCTCTGCTCATACCTCCACATGGATGCGGGCGCCCACCCACCTTTCCTCCACACTCACACAGGGCTTCTTACTGCAAGCTGCTGCACTCTACTCAGGGCTTTCTCTGGTCACAGGGATGTGCCTGTCCAAAGTGCCAAAGAATTCTTGCCCTGGAAACAGCCTCCTAACGGAGATGCATGGGGGTCAGTGAACAAACTCCCAGCCCTCCGCGCTAGGGTGCAAATCTGAGGCGTGTTCTCCAGCTCCCCTGAGGTCCCCGAAAGGACCGAGTCTAGTTGCCCAGGCTGATAACCTGCCTGCGCACCTCCCTCCCAGGATCCTGCGCCCAAATGAACTACTTGTGCTCAAGTACAGCCTAAAGCCCACTCTCAACCCTGGGTCTCTACACCGGATCTGTTTTACCCCTCCATGTCATGGAGTTGAACGTCGCGCAGGTCAGACGTTTGGCCTTATCGCTAACTCTTCTCTCGTGTCGCACTCTACACCCCTCTATCGGAATCTGACCCCCTCTTTGTCCACCGCCACTGCCCTGGGCCACGCGGCGTTTGTCCCATCCGCAGTCTGTTCTTTGCTTCGTCGGACCGCAGGTCAGTTCGGGTTGCTCTCTGGGGCTCTCGTCTTCTCAGCCCTGCCCGCCGCCCCCGCCCCCTCTGCCAGGTGCCTCACCTCTTCCAGTCTCACTCCACGCCCAAGGACCGCCCTCTGCTGGCCTTCTTTCTTCTTTCGCATTTGTCCCTCCGCCTCTGCGCAATGCAAGGTTCCGGAGGGCAGGGCTCTCCCCTGTTATTTAGGACGAACAGCGCGAGGTATACAAGGAACGCAATAAATATCTGTTGAACGCCTCTCCCGCAACCCGCTGCCCCTCTACCATCCCGGTGACCATCTCTGAGACCCATCTGCAAGCTGGGGGGACACACCCGAGGAGGAGAATCCGCTTCCTTTGTCCCAGGAGTCGCTCAGACCCGCAGGTCCCCGGACTACAAATAACAGAATACGTCGCGCCTCCTGCGTCGTTCGTGTCCTTTCCGAGGTGGCGCTGAGCCTTCTGGGAGGTGTAGTCCATGCCGCTCAGTCTTTTTTTTTTTTTTTTACGGAGCCTTGGGGATCCAAGTCGGGCCTCTACTTTTTGGCTGTTTGGCTTTTGCCAGCGATGTACCCACTCTGGAAACGGATTTCTGCCTTCTTCGCCTGGTTGTGGGGGCTCCCTCCCTCCTGGGGTGGGCCAGGCGCCCTTCGCAGATGCCTCGTGGGAACTTTTTTTTTTTTTAAGATTTATTTATTTATTTGACAGAGTGAGAGACAGCGAGAGAGGGAACACAAGCAGGGGGAGTGGCAGAGGGAGAAGCAGGCTCCCCGCCGAGCAGGGAGCCCGATGCGGGGCTCGATCCCAGGACCCCGGGATCATGACCTGAGCCGAAGGCAGACGCTTAACGACTGAGCCACCCAGGCGCCCCTCGTGGGAACATTTGCATTAGGTGTCCGTCACCTAAATTACAGGCTGGCGTGTCACCCACCTCTACGTGGACACCACCCCACGGAGGGCCCGCACACACCATTTCATTCATTGGTTCAACAGCATTTGACCACCAGCTGCTTAGTCAGATAACAAACACTTAACTGGATATGTGCCAAATGTGATGTAGTTTTAACTGGAAGACTCTGGTTATTGTATTTAAAAAGGCCTATAGAAAGGGCAAGGGCTGAAGAGGGGGACCCGTTAAGAAACTGTTACAAAGAAAACCACAGGCCCCAAGTGGTGTCACTTAGACTAAACTGGGGCTGGATACCTAATCTAATTGCAGATTCAACCTCCCCCAGAAATGTAGTCTTAACCCGTCAGTCAGGGATTTTTCAGCCGGCATCCCTGAGTCTGCCAGGTGGGCCCTCTCCATCCTCCAAAGAAAGATGAGGTAATCTGCATGATACCTTTGCTTTTCCCCCAAGGGAAAGTGGCCTGGAACCATCTGTTGCTTGTGCTGGTAAGTTCCTTGGGCCACCTTCCTTCTATAAAAACCTTCCATTTTGTACACCCTCTCTATTTGCTAAATGGAATGAAGCCCCATT
Organism: Zalophus californianus; assembly: GCF_009762305.2. NCBI lineage: Eukaryota > Metazoa > Chordata > Mammalia > Carnivora > Otariidae > Zalophus > Zalophus californianus. The sequence goes on along the minus strand of NC_045598.1, from coordinate 25,591 downwards.
CATGAATCATTTAATAAAGCCAATTAGATCTTTACAATTTACTCTGTTGAATTTTTGTTATTTATCAAGACTTCTCTCTGTGTGACCTTGGGCAAGTCAGTTAACACCTCCATGACTCAGTCTCCCCATCTAAAACTGAGCATAACAATAGTATCCACCAAGGCCCCAAGTCAGTAAACCAAGACTTATTACCTAATGTAACTGCAGTTTCAAGGCCGCAGGAAGGTCACCTTTAACCAGTCAACATGGTTGGTCAGCATTAGGAAATTGTCTGATAGACGCCTTCTGTTCCCCTTAGCAGTGTGTGACCTGCCTAAAATAAAGGATTCTTTGCTAATAGTTTCCTTTTTCCTTCTTCCTCTCTGCCTTTAAAAACCTTTCCTATGCTTAACTCAGGGAAACTCTCCTCTGCTTGCTAGATGGGATGCTGCCTGATTTACAAATCATTTAATAAAGCCAATTAGGTCTTCAAATTTATTCTGCTGAATTTTATTTTTACAGAGTTAATGAGGGGGAATTATTAAGAGTAGTGCCTAGTAGAGAGACAGATCCATGCACAATTTAATAATTCTCATCATTAAAGTCAATGCCACCAGCCAGGTGAGAGGTAAATCTGGTTTTGGCCAGGTGGTAGTGATAGAGCAGGCAGTTAGTTAGACATGAGCTGGAGGCAAAGGTGGTGATAAGTAGATGACACATTAGAAGGCTGAGGGCACAACATCCTGACTTTATGGCTTTCAACACCCCGGGGGGTTGACGGACCAAGAGCCACAGGTATGGAACATGCACTCTCCTCTTGCACCTCTGCCCCAGGGTAACCTATAGCTTCATTATAATATATTTACATTGTGGTTTCTACCTCCCCCATGGGGAAAGATGGCCCTGACAGTTCCAGCAAGAACCTTGTAGGAGTCCCTTAAATGACTGGAAACAACCTCAGTCAGAGACTGCCCTGGCTATGACCCATAACCTCTGCAAACATAAAAAGAAAAGACACCCCTAACGCCAGTGCAGTTGCCACTCTGTGCCTACCCACCCTCCCTTCTTGAGAGTGTACTGTCTTTTTTTTTTTTTTTAAGATTTTATTTATTTATTTGGCAGAGAGATACAGAGAGAGCACAAGTAGGCAGAGAGGCAGGCAGAGGGAGAGGGAGAAGCAGGCTGCCTGCCGAGCAGGGAGCCCGAGGCGGGGCTGGATCCCAGGACCCTGGGATTATGACCTGAGCCGAAGGCAGCCGCTTAACCGACTGAGCAACCCAGGTGCCCCTGTTTTTTTTTTTTTTTTTTTTAAGATTTTATTTATTTATTTGAGGGGCGGGGAGGGAGGGAGGGAGAGAGAGAGAGTACAAGCAGGGGCAGTGTCAGGGAGAGGGCGAAGCAAGCTCCTGCTGAGCAGAGGGCCCTGGGATCATGACCTGAGCTGAAGGCAGAAGCTTAACTGACTGAGCTGCCCAGGAGCCCCTAATTTCTCCTCTTTTTTAGTTTTCTACAAAATTGTCACAATTAACGAACATGTAACTCTTTCGTGGGGGGATCCAAGAACCGAAACCTCCATTCACACAACCCAGACTCTCCCACTGGTAACATGAGCAATGGGGCTCATGAGAAGTAGTCACGTTCTGGAGCCAATTTTCAGGTGGAGCCCACACACTGTGCTGAGAAATTGGATGAAGGGTGTGACATAAAAGAGTTTTGGCCTGAATAACCAGGAAGACAATGGAGTCATTTCCTGAGTGCAGGAAGCCTGGGAAAGTCTGTCTGTTAGGAAGCATCAGGAATTGAGGTTTGGATATGTTAAGCTCAGGAAGCCTATTGGACACTCGATACAAATGTTGAGTAGGCATTTGGGTATGAGACTGGAATTTGGGGAAGTCCAGGCTGTAGGGACAAATCTGGGAGTCATCTGGATATAAATAGCTTTTGAAGCTACTAGGCTGAATGAGGTCACTGGGGGAGTGAGTGAGATGGAGAAGCAGCCTGAGACTGAGCCAAAGGGCGAGTCAGCAGGTAGAAGGTTCTGGCTAGGAAAGCAGCAAGGACAGGAGCCCCACCTAGGTGAGAATCTAGCTCTGCCATGTGGGAGATTTGTGGCTTCAGGCAAGTCAGCTAACCTCTCTGAGCCTCAGCTTGTTCACCTGAGGAGGAAATAGGAATGGCCATATTTAGTTTGCAGGACTATGGGACGGTTAAAGTAAATAATGCAGCCACAGGGCCTGGCTGCAGTAAGTGCTTGGAGCAACTGTGACCCTGGGGTGACAGATGCCTCACTCTTATCTTACCCTTTCCCCATGGATTTCTACCCAGGGGCAGACACACAAGAACTCAAGACACTCAGAGGGAGCAACCTGCAAATGTCAGGCCCCAAACATTCCTCCTCTGGTCAGCTCGCTGTCCAGGTCTTAGGCAGAGTTCGGAGCTGGCTTCCTTGTTCCATTTCCTCTGGTCAACAACAGACGGGCCTTGGAGCAAAATGCAAGTCTGCAGGGATGGCTTAGAGCCAACATATGAGCAGGGAAGAAAGAGGTACATTCTCATCTTTAATGATATAATTTGTGTCAATTTTAATTCAATGAGGCTAAAAATAGATTTTCAAAAGTAAAATAAAGCGATATAATAGAACTCAGAAGAAGAAAGAAAGGAAAGAGAGAAAGAAAGAGGCATATTCTGTGGCTCTCCTCCTGTCTTAGTCTGTTCTGGTTGTTCTAACAAAGTACTGCAAACTGTCAGCTTATAAACAACAGAAATTTAGTGCTGACAGTTCTTGAGGCTGGAAGTCTGAGATCAGGGTACTAGCCTGGTTGGATGAGGGCCCTGTTTCTGGTTCACAGCAAGTGCTTTCTCACTGTTGTCCTCACGTGGTGGGAGGGTGAGGAAGCCTGTGGGGTGTCTTTTATAAGAGCACTAATCCCATTCACGAAGGTTGGGATCCACCCTCATGACCCAGTCACCTCCAAATCCCCATCCTCTACATGATCACATTGGGTGTTGGGATTCCAACATGTGAATTTTGGGGGGACACAAACATTTCGATCATGGCACCCCTTGACTGGTAAAACAGGACCAAAGTGTTCGGTGGTCGGAATCAAATTCACGGTTCTGATCTGTGAGTGGCACCTGAGGGCCAAGCTTTTCCACAAGAGGTGGCCTAGGGTTGTGCATTGTCCAGAGCATGCTGACTGGTGACAGGTATTAACTCTGCTCTGAGGTTTCTTTTAGATAGAACTTCTGTTGATTTTGCCCTTTGGTTTACATACTATTTCCCCAGGCAGACAGATTTCTATAGTTTTGATTCAAATATCATTGTTTTTAAACTGGCTTTACCCTGTCATGAGTATATTTCTGACCATCTCGATTTGCTATTTTGTATCCTGGCCTCTCAGTTAGATTTGAGAGACTCTGTAGTTTTTTTTTTTTTTTTATTATTATTCAGTTTGCTAGCCACTTCAGATTTCTTGGCAAAGATGCAGGGAATGCCCTAGTCCATAATCATCCAGATCTCTCAGGATGGGTTACTGTGTGATGGCTGCACTTGGCAGTGTTTTGTCCAGTTTGTACTCATCAGAGGGATCTCTCATAATTACATATGGCTGTCATCAAGAGAAGGCTAAACTGGGTCTGCTATTTCTCTTTTCTGAAGTGGAGAAGTCTCATGTAAACGAGCCTCATTTCTGGGGGTTCAGAATAAGGGAGGCCCAAGCAGAGATAAGGAACAGAAAAAAGCCAAGATGATTTTAGGGCTTACTATTTTATTCCCTTCTCTCAGTTGTTCCTATATTGTCCAGCATTGTAGTTGCTTACATGGCTCAAAGAAAAGATGAATTCATGGAGGTCTTGCCTCCATCCATGTCCCTGCACTGTTCTACCTGCCCTCCACACACAACGCAGTCGATCAGTTCCTGGTGTACCCTTATTTTGGAAGCAAACGTCTACATGTGAGAACTCCCCTGTTCTCACAGAAGGTAGCATGCTGTGTGGCCTGCTCTGTACTTCGGTTGTACCTCGAGGATCCCTCTCCCTTCCCACATGGGGACATGCCTCTTTCTTGCTACAGTGCATAGTACTGTAGTGTGTGGATGTAACTACTTTATTCGACCAGTTTCCTATTGATAGGCATTTGGGTTGTTTCCAACATTTTGCCTTTACAAGTAAGTATTGCCTCAAGTGAAAGGCTTATGCATATGTTATTTTTACTTGTGGAGGCAAATCTTCAGGATAGATTCCTAGTAGTGGGATTGTCAAAGGACAGGTGTATCTGTAACTTTGCTAGATGGAGCCGGAACCTTCTTTTTGGTAACCCACTATTTTGCATTGCCAACATGCCCAGAGTGCTTGTTCTTCCACAGCATCACCCATGGAACATTTTGTCAACATTTTGGGTTTTTGTCAGTTTGATAAGTGAGAAGTAAGTCATGAGAAGTCAGTGTGATACAATTTGCATTTATCTTATTGTGAGTGAAATTGAGCATCTTGTTATATGTTCAAGGGCTATTTGCATTGTCTTTTCTGTGAACAGTCTGTTCATGTCTTTTGTCTATTTTTTAAAATATTTTATTTATTTATTTGAGAGAGAGAGAGAGCGCACAAGCAGGGGGAGGAACAGGCAGAGGGAGAAGCAGGCTACCCACTGATCAGGGAGCCCAATGTGAGACTCGATCCCAGGACCCTGGGATCATGACCTGAGCCGAAAGCAGATGCTTAACTGACTGAGCCACCAGTTGTCCACCGGACAGTGGTCTGCGTGGTGTCGGCGGTCTTGCCTGGCAATCCCCAGCACCTGTTTCTCGGGATGCCTGTGGGGTCAACCTCTCTGTCAGGGAGGAGGGCATGTCCGCCAGCTGCCTCTCCGTGTCCTCCGTGGCCTTCTGCAAAGACAGGGACCGGTAGCCGGCCCCGAGGCATCACAGCCCTGCCCGGCCATCGGCACTGTCCTCCTGCCCAGTCCCCCTGCTGCTCCCAGATCAGACACGCACCTGTGCGCACACAGCCCTGCACCCGGGATGCAGTGACCCATCCCTGCAGGGCTATTGGGATAAACCTTGGGCAGAAGGGGCAGCGCCCGCACACCCCATCCCACATAGCCAGCCTTGACCTTCAACATGACCTGCCCACTGGGTATCTGACCCCTCATCAGCCTGCTCCTGCTCGGGGTGGCCCCACCCCCATGACCCCTCTTTACACACACACACGCACACACTCACACACACACACACGCACACTCACACACACACACCCATCCACACACATGCACACACACACACATGCACACACACAGACAGACAGACATACACACACACACAGGGAGGGCACCTGCGGCTACACAGGTCAGATCAGAGCAAGTGGGGCTGGGTGGCCGGCTCTGGGCCTCCTGCTGTCACCTTTCTGTGCTTCAGCCAAATGGCTAGAGGCGGTGGGGAGCCCTGACATGAAATCCCCAGCGGGGGACAGCATCTGCAGGGCGCGCTTTCTTCCGCCTGCAGCCTCCGGACTTCGGCAGGCAGCATGTGAACATCTTGGTTTGAGGATCTCCAACGAAATGAGCTGGGCAGGGGGCTGTCTGTGGAATGTGGGTGCCTGGTTACCGGGGTTCCAAATTCTGTTGGGCTCTGTTGTCAGGGAAGTGAGTTCACCACTGCCTGGGGTCCCCTTACCCAACTTCCTCCTCACACAAGAGCCCCCCGAGGAGCCCCCTCCCCCGGCTGCTCAATGCTCACCCTCCCACCATGCCCCATCCACACAGTGACACCCTCACAGCCCACCCACAGCCCCCGGGAGGCCTGGGTGCAGCCGGTGTCCCCGCTGTGAGTGCACAGAGCTGGGTTCAGACCGGGCTCCTGTGCGTGCCCAGTGCTGTGACCCTGGACAGACCCTGTGCCTCTCGGGGCCTCCCCAGGCTCCCCATGTGCACATTGGGGTATTCTGGATTCTACTTCTAGGGGCACCATCAGGGGTAGGACCTCTACATATGTTCCGTACCTGCTATCACAGGAGGCTGGTGCACAACTTGGCAATGCAAGGATGAGCCAGGTGCTGGGCTTGGCATGGAACACAGCTCAGAGGGGCTTGAATCTGCGCTGGGGTCCAGGCAAAGCCACCCCCCTCCTGCCTGTGTCCCAGCCCCCGTGGGAAGGTAGTAGTGAACTGATTCTGACCTTGTCCTCTCACAACACAGACTTCCAGGGGCTCCCATTAGGGTTAGGCTCAGGTCCCTGGGCCTCGTCTGTGCCCATGTGCTGGGCAGTCCCCACAGTGGCCCCTAATACCCCTGAATCCTGGTCACACATCCCTGTGGAATCCCCTCCCCTCCAGGGTGGATGGCCTGTGTGACGGCGCTCTCAGGAATGGAATGGCACAAAATGCCGGGATGTCATTTCCAAGCTGGTGGAGTCTGTGACTTCTACTGGTTCCCTCTGTCCTGTGTTCATTCTCTGTCTCCTTCTCTGTCTCTGTGTCTGTGTCTCTCCCAGGAGCAGGATCTGTGGGATCCATGGGCGATGTGAGAAACCTCAGCAGCCTCCCTTGTCCCCGTTTCCCTCTCCGGTCCCGGTGCCCCATTCCTTCCTAAGGCCTCCTCCCCCTGACCAGAGCAGTGATTCTGGATCCTCTTCCACATGGGGACCCTGAGGCTGCAACAAGGAGGGCCCTGACCTTGGTCTCCAGACTGGTGGCCCAGGGCTCTGCCACGTTCTGCGTAGCCAGGTCCTCAGCCTCCCAAGCCCCGAGTCTGTCCTCTGCTGAGAAGGACCTCGAGGGGGTAGAAAGCATTTTCCCAAGACTGGGATCACAGGGGGTCGGGGATGGAGATCCCAGGCCAACAGGCTCTTCTACAAGCCCGTGGGACCCTTGGGACACTGCATCTCTGCAGCCCAAGTGACAGCAGAGGAAGCTGAGGCCTTTTGGGCTGTAGCCCCTCTGGACTTGGGGGTGGGTATCTCTTCCTACTCCCAAGTGCCCAGGATGGTGGTGGACACCGGAACCCAGACCCTGTCTTTTCCCAGTGCCCTGGCAACCCCCTGGGGTCCCTTGGGGACCCCTGACCGTCAGCCTGGCCTGTCTCCCCTCCCCATGCTCTGGATCCGGGTCCTTGCCAGGAGTCCTGATGCCCTGCCCCATGGCCCAGCTGTCTCCAACCTCTTTCTTCTTTCCCCCTTGTCACCCACCTCTCTCCCTGGGTGTCCTCCCCTTCTGACCCCCAGCTGGGCAGTCAGAGTGGTGTGTGGGGGTGGGTTTGCAGGTGCGCATGCCTCTACATGCCTGGGGATGCCAAGGTCATGTCCCCACATGGGACATGGTGGGTAGCTCTCCCCGAGGATCTGAGGGGCTCTCACCCCCAAAGCGACCCTCATGGGAGGGTTGGGGCTGGCCCAGGACTGGAGAGCAGCCCTGCTCCTTGGGCTCTGCACCCTCATTTGTCTTGGAGCAGTCCCTGCCTCTCTTGACTCAGGTTCCCAACTGTCCCTGAGGGTTGGACATGGAAACGCTTGAACATGGCTGCTCCTCCAGGGGTAGGTGGGGGACAGGTGCACCAGGCACCCAGGCCTCCCCACTGAGAGGGCCAGCCAGGTGTGTCATGGCCAGGTGTGCAAAGGAGACCTGCACGCAGCACCTGTACGGTGAACCAGCCCTGTGGCAGATGTACACGAGACCCATGGCTCTGCACCTGACCGGTCCCCCACATTCCCTCACCACAGCCAACTGCTCTGTGGCCCCAAAGTCTGCTGGGCCCCGCAAGCATGCCCACCCTGGGCGGCAGGCCTTAGGGTGAAAGACCAGGTGGGTAGGACATCTGGGGACACACAGTTCATTGAATACCCCCCACCCAGCTGGCCTGGAATGCAGACTCCCTCTCAGGGTCCAGCTAAGTGCAGGGCTGGGCCAGAGGACCTGGAGGCATCAGTGGAGGCCGACTCAGGACAGGGAGAAGATCAGTCTGCCCCTTCCCCTTCTCCTCTCCTCCTTCTGCCTTGTCTTCCTGGCAGGAGCCGGGACAGAGGTCCAGCCTGTCCCTGGCTGCAGCCCGGCTGGAGTCAGAGGGGCGGGAAGGAGGCCGGGGAGGAGGGGCCCACCAGCAGGATGCCCGAGTGGGAAGGGGGTCGTTACTGTAATGAGGGACCCCGTGGGCATTCAGGGATTTCAGCCCTTTTTAGACATGAGCCGTGGCCCCAGGACTCAGCCCCTGCCCCATCCTTCACTCTCCACAAGGCCCCGCATCCTCCCCAGCCCAGTTGGTCCACAGCCAGTCCTCCCTCCGGCCCCAGGAAATCCAGGGGCTCCGGGAGCTGCAAAATCATTACAAGCTGGAACCGAGCCATCCCTATGGGGCCTGGTTCCAGGTCCTGCAGCCCCACAGTGAGGAGAGGTGAGGCCAGGCAGGTGCGGGGAGAGGGCAGAGTGGACTCTCCCTGGGGGCCATGGCTCCCTGGTCAGTGCAGACCCTGTTGTGTGCTGGCCCCTAGGGCACCCAGATTCCAGCTCCCAGGCAAGCTCCGGGAGGGAGACCAGAGTGTGGCCCCTGCTAGCTCAGACGTGTCACTCTGTCCTGTAGCTACAGCCTGTTCCACCAGCTGGACTCCCCTCCTAGTCGGCCAGCTCACCTTCACGGTCAAGAACAGGCCATCATGAAGGTCAGGGGCCAGTGCGTGGCTGGTCAGGCAGGGGAGGGCTCGCTTTCAACTCAGGGAGTCTCTGGCTGGTCTAGCAGGGGCTCCGGAGGGCTGGCTTTCCAGCTTCTCTGCTGACCAGCTCTGGGACTGGAGCCATTTACCTCCCCTCTCTGGGCCTCGCTCTCCTCCTCTGTGCAATGGGGTGATGCTGAATGATCCCTCCCATGGCAGGAACATGTGGAGTGCTGGTGATTGATGTAAGCTGGGCAGAGAGCCTGGATTGCAGAGTGCAGAGGGGGATGGCGAGCGGTGTGGGCAGGGAGCACTCCTTCCCCCAAAAGCAATTGAGCTTTTCCATGCAGCCGCCAGGCCCCTGGCTGGGAGCCCAGGAGCAGTGGCCGACCACACTCCTGACACCAGGCCCCTGCGTGTGGCTCTTCCTCAGCACTGGGAACACGGTGGGGACCCTGGCACACGGGGCCAGCTCCTCTCTCTGAGGGAAGGAGAACAAAGAAGACTTTCCTTGGGGTCCCCCAAGGCCCCGTAGGCCTAAGAGGGGAGGAGGCTGCCCCCAAACAGTACATTGAAATTCTGCTTGTGTTAGAACCTGAGCGTTGGGGTTTGGTTCTTTCACTTGCTGGGCTGACGAGTCACACTTGCTCTCCATGACTCCTCCTCAGATGAAGAGCTCTTGCAGGTCCTGGGAGTCCTAGACCTGGGGAGGGGAGAGGGGCCAGTCCCCTCCCTGGCTCCTGCAGGAGACCTGTCCTCCCAAAGACAGGATGGTTTGGGGTCGTGATCCTGGGCCAGGGTTGGAGACAGCTCCTCACTGCTCCTGACTCTGGGGCTGAGGGGGCCTTTCTCAGGCATAGCAACGCCCATGGAAGGCAGGGGCTTCAGAAAGAACACACTCCTGGACCCGGTCCCGCCCCAGGACGGTGGCTGCCTTCCTCAGCTCCGGAGGAAGAGGGATATCTTCTGCTTCTTTGGCGGTGGTCCTCTGACCCATGAGCAAGCACTGAAAAGTTTCTAGCCCTCCTCTGGAAGTGCACCAGCCCTGAGTGGGCCAGTCACTGTCCACACACGAAGACGGACAACGTTTTGAGGAAGTGCGGGAGGTGATCCTGTGCAAATGGCCTGTGGGTCGGTGGGGCTGGCTGCTTCACTGCCCTCCAGCGGACCCCCTTTCCCTGGATAGGCATCCTCCTGGAGTCTGGTCTCTGCCCTTGGAGGTCCCTTCCTGCTGGTTTCAGAACCAAGGGAGAGACTGTGGTGTGGCTTGGAAGGCTCCGCCCCAGCCTCCTCCCTTTTGCACACATCACTGCTCCCCAAGAAGCAGGGGCTGTTGCTCCCGCATGCCCCGCACAAGGCTGGTTTAAGGCACTCATTCCCTCCAAGTCCCAGCCGCTCTGGCTCCGTCACATACATCATGGCCACAGCTGCCTGGCTGGGCGAGGAGTCCAGGAGAGCTCTCCTTTCCCGGGATCAGGGTTCACACTCCTGGCCAGAGAAAGAAGTCCCATCTGTCCTCTGCTAGAGAAAGTGAATTCCTGGGCCGGGTTGCCCTCAGGTACCTGAGGACATGGGGGTCCCCTGCAGGTCCCCTGGAAAGAAGGGTGTTGGGCACCCCAGGCCTGGAAAACAGTGAGCAGCACCCATCCCAGGCCGCAGGTGCACCCATCACCTGGCAGTGCTTGGCCTCAGACTCCCCCCCGGAAACTCTGGCCGGTTTTTCACAGATGTGTTTTCAGGAGTGTTCAGCACAGCGGTGGTGGAGAGAGCAGGCAATGCACCAGTACTAATGCCCAAGGAGATGGGTGGTGGCTCAGGCCGTTAAGCCGCCGACTCTTGATTTTGGCTCAGGATGTGATCTCATGGTGTGGGATCGAGCCCCACGTAGGGTCTGTGTTCAGGGCAGCGCGGGCTCACGATTCTCTCTTCCACCTCCTGTGTCTACTACCACTCTCGTGCCACGCTCTCTAAAATAAATTAATAAAATCTTTATAAAAATGGAATCATACAGAATGTACTTTTAAAAATGGTAAAAAATCTATCATAAGATCTCACTGATATGAGGAATTTTTAAACTCAGGAAACCAACTGAGGGTGGCTGGAGTGGGGGTGGGTTGAGAGGGATGGGGTGGCTGCGTGATAGACATTGGGGAGGGTATGTGCTACGGTGAGCGCTGTGAATCGTGTAAGACTGTAGAATCACAGACCTGTTCCTCTGAAACAAATAATACATTATATGTTAAGAAAAAAGAAGAAGATAGTAGGAAGGGTAAAATGATGTAATATGTGGTGCTTAACATAATAAAAAAATAAAAAAAACTGTAAAAAATCATAACATTGATTTTGCCATTTCAAACATTTTCAGTATAAAGTCCGGTAGTGTGAAGTCTATTTACACTGCTGTGATACATATCTTGAGAACATTCCATTTGCAAATCTGAAATTCTGTACTCATTATTATTTGTTTTTCATGTAGAAAGCATATTTATTTATTTACTTATTTAATTAGGTTCAGTTAGCCAACATATAGTACATCTTTGGTTTTTGATGTAGTGTTCAATGACTCATTATTTGCATATAACCCAGTGCTCATCACATCATGTGCTCTCCTTAATACCCATCACCCCCAGATACCCCATCTCCCCACCCCCCTCCTTTCTGTAACTCTCAGTTAGGTTCCTGGAGTCCAGAGTCTCTCGTGATTTGTCTCCCTCTCTGATTTCTTCCCACTCAGTTTTCCTTCCCTACTGCTGTGGTCCTCCACACTATTCCTTATGTTCCATATATGAGTGAAACCATATGATAGCTGTCTTTCTCTGCTTGATTTATTTCCCTTAGCGTAATCCCCTCCAGTTCAATCCACGTCAGTGCAAATTGTAGGTATGTATCCTTTCTGATGGCTGAGTAATCTTCCCTTGTATATATGGACCACATCTTTATCCATTCATCTGTTGAAGGGCATCTCAGCTCCTTCCACAGTTTGGCTATTGTGGACATTGCTGCTATGAACATTGGGGTTCAGGTGCCCCTTATTTTCACTATGTCTGTATCTTTGGGGTAAATACCCAGTAGTGCAATTGCTAGTTAGTAGGGTAGTTCTATTTTTAACATCTTGAGGAACCTCCATACCGTTTTCCAGAGTGACTGTACCTGCTTGCATTCCCACCAACAGTGTAAGGAGGGTTCCTCTTTCTCCACATCCTCACACATCTGTCGTTTCCTGACTTGTTAATTTTAGCCATTCTGACTGGTGTGAGGTGGTATCTCATTGTGGTTTCGACTTGAACTTCCATGATGGCTAGTGATGGTAAACGTTAGTCATTTTTATGTCTTTTTTGGAGAAATGTCTGTTCATGTCTTCTGCCCATTTCTTGATTGGATTATTATTATTATTTTGTTGTTGTTGGTGGGGTGTTGAGTTTGAGAAGTTCTTTATAGATCTTGGATACCAGCCCTTCAACTGTAATGTCATTTGCAAATATCTTCTCCCATTCCATGGGTCGCCTCTTAGTTTTGTTGACTGTTTCGTTTGCTGTGCAGAAGCTTTTTATCTTGATGATGTCCCAAAAGTTCATTTTTGCTTCTGTTTCCCTTGCCTTTATAGACTGTCTTGAAAGAGGTTGCTGTGGCTGATGTCGAAGAGGTTACTGCCTCTGTTCTCCTCTAGGATTTTGATGGACTCCTGTCTCACTTTGAGGTCTTTCATCCATTTTGAGTTTATCTTTGTGAATGATGTAAGAGAATGGTCGAGTTTCAATCTTCTGCATGTGGCTATCCACTTTTCCCAGCAGCATTTATTGGAGAGACTGTCTTTTTTCCATTGGACATTCATTCCTGATCTGTCAAAGTTTGGTTGACCATAGAGTTGAGGGTCCATTTCTAGGGTCTCTGTTCTGTTCCATTGATCTATGTGTTTTTGTGCCAATACCATCCTGTCACAGATTTGTAATATAGATTGAAGTCAGTCATTGTGATGCCCCAAGTTTGGTTTTCTTTTGCAACATTTCCCTGGCTATGTATCCTTGGCCGCATGTTCTCATTTAGTACCGTGAACATGTCTTTCCAGCCCTTTCTGGCTTGCCAGTTCCCTGGTGTTATTCTGACCTTATTCTGATGTTCCTCCCTCCGTACGTAAGAAATCTCTTCCCCCTGGCTGCTTTCTGTATTGCTTCCTTGGTTCTAAGATTTGCAAGCTTTCCATTTTTAAGTCTAATAGTGTATTTATAGACTACTTTGGATTTTCTATGTACATCGTCATATTATCTGTGAATAGTCACAATTATCTCCTCAATGGGTATTCTTCTTGTTTCTCTTGGCTTAAAACACTTGGGAGATTCTCCAATGTAATGTTGAGTAAAGTAGCATTGTTTGAAGATTTTAATATATCTTTCTCAATATCTGATAGAAAAGCAGACAAAACATTGGTAAGAAATGGGATCTAATTGACATATATGGAACATTACACAGTAAGTGCAGAATACATTATTTTCAAGTGGTCCTAGAATATTTAACCAAATAGTCGATACGTTGGGCCGTGAATCAAGTCTACACATTTTAAAAGCCTGAAATTAACTAGATTATATTCTTCGACCACAGGGGAATTGAGCCATAGTCATAATGACAAGAAAACCAGGAAGTCCCTCAATGCTTAAAACTTAAATGTAAATTTGCTACATACCCTAAGGGTCAGAGAGGGAATCACAATGGAAATTCTCGATCTTTCCTACATCAGAGCTCACAGACAACGGCATTCTATCCATGAAGAGCACTATAAATAAGGTAGACAGGAGTTGAGGCTTAAGTCCGAGTTCTGCCTGCCTCAGCCACACCTGGCAGCCTTGGTATGTGGTCGCCCCCGGCTGCCCTTTCTGGCGGCCCTGAGCTAAGGGGGACAACATGGCCATGTGGAAATGGGAAGCTCCACACTCCTAGTGATGATGGTGTCTCCCACCCAAGCTGCCCTTTCTGGTGGCCCTGAGCTAAGGGGGACAACATGGCCATGTGGAAATGGGAAGCTCCACACTCCTAGTGACGATGGTGCTATTGTATTGTCCTCACCAGTCCAACAACATGATTTCTGAGTGAAAGATGACACAATAGCAGCTTCTTGACCTTCCTTAAGGTTTGAAAATCATCTTGTGAGTCATCTATTAGAAATAGGGTTTCAACACGTGTTCATTTATCTGGAAAAGAAATAGATCCAAATAGTAATTATGGCTTCCTGAGCACCTGCCGTTGAGCGCCATCACACTGGCTCTTTGTGGAATTCTCCCTCTTGAACTTCTAAACTATGAGGTAGGTATTATTAGTCACATTTTCTAGATGGTAAGTCAGGGGCTCAGAAACGATACGAGTCACAGAGGATTTGAGTGTCAGAGACCTAAGTGGGATCTCCAAACTGACTCCAAATCCTTTGTTATTCCATACACGGTACTATTTCCCTCTTTTTTTTTTTTAAGGTTTTATTTATTTATTTGAGAGAGAGAGAGAACGACAGAGCGCAAGAGCGGGAGGGTCAGAGGGAGAAGCAGACCCCCCGCCGAGCAGGGAGCCTGATGTGGGACTCGATCCTGGGACTCTAGGATCATGACCTGAGCCGAGGGCAGTCGCTTAACCAACTGAGCCACCCAGGCGCCCTGCTATTTCCCTCTTATCTCTGGTCTTCTCTATCTGGAAACATATCAAGGATCAGGAATTTTATGTTGTGTGGCCAACTGGAATGAATTCAGTTGGCCTTTTAACCTCTGCCCATCGTAATTGAAGGATCTTTGAGTGAGATACTCCACGATCTCTAGGAATAGAGACATTATAATATTTTTCTAATATTACAGTTACTGAAAGAACTATCTTTTTTTAGTTGATTCAGGCTCTGGTATGATCAGAGTGTACCGTAAGAGAGGTCTGAAATAGTATTTAAAAACACTCAGCTCAGCCTCTTCTACAAAGTGAGACCGTGCTTATAAACACAGCTGAAATAGTCTCTTAGCTACGATTATTTCCTTCCCAACCATCGTAGCGTTTATATGGTATGACTAAGACTTACATTAGTCAAAATCAGCAAGGAAAGAACTGAGACAGTGTATCCAAGCTTTAGGAGCACTTCATGTTTCCATTAGTGCTGTGAAAATGAGCTACTCTGTTTTATTCTGTAGTCTAAGGGAATGGTGCCAGACATCTCTAAGATGTCTAGTCGTTCTAAAATTCTGACTTTAAGTTATCTGTGTGCTTCAGAGATTTGGGCAGGAGAAGGGGAGGAGCCCAGCGTCTCTGAACCCCTCTGTTACCCGTGTGGACCATGGAACAGGTAAACTTCTGTAGGCATCATTTTGATTTCTTGGTACTATCGTTAAAGGTACTTTTGTCTCAAGTTCCTCCCTTGAGTAGTAATTCTAATGATAATGGAAATTTTAATCTTTTACCATCCATGGGCCCGGATCCTGGGCTCCCAGAGAAGCTATCCTTTAACATTTTACCAAGTTCCGAATGGGCAAAACCTCAGAGCGTGGGTCCTATTTCTGTCCCAAGCACATATTGTACATCTGGTTTGAGAAGAAAAAGATAACCCAAAAATGCCATTGCAAACATAAAGATAAGAAAAACGGAAGAACCTCTCTGGCTCCCATAAGATTAAAGTCATACCGACTTGCACAAACGGAAAGCATAGGAAGAAGTCTCTAAGTTTCTGGAACGTTCTCCCTCATGACGATGTGTAACTCTGTATGTAAAACAACACAGAACAAATATATAAACCTGCCCCAGATGTTCCTTCCCCGGAGCACTCCCTTCTTTCTGGAGATTGTGTCTCCCAGGCAGCTGTCCTGCGGTGGGTTTGAATAAAACTCTCTTCCTTTCTCTCTCAGCTGTTTAAAAGGGTTTGCTCATTTAGTGTCGACAATAACAATACGTTTTCATTTTAAGTGAAAAATAAATGTTCCTGGTTCACGACTCCAACAGCACAGAAGGGCGGCTGTTCTTCATCCTGGAGCTTCCCTGCAGAACCAAGCATATGTATATATATTCCAGCATAAACGGGCTCATCCTACAAGGATGCTTTGAAGGTCCAAGAAGCACTATCCACTCCATGGGTGAGACCAGACAGTGAAGCTCTTCCCGCCTAGAGAATTACTTTTTGGGTTTAAAACTGCCTTGGAAATGCGTGAAACCATTGCATTTCCTAAAGCCCAAAGCCTCGGAAGGTCCGAGTGTGGCTGACCTTGCGGGGGGCCAGGGACAGCTCTGCAGGCAGGGTTGGTGCAGGAAGGGAAGGGGCAGGGCTCTGGGGGTGGTCTGAAGCCCGAGGCGTCCGCGGAATGGGCCGGGTGTGTGCCTGGGGCGGACCCCGCCCATAACCCCCGCCCATGCCTGCGCCGCCAAGCCAGGTGCTGGCTTGAGGAGGGGCCTCCTGGACCACCTGCGGTCCCGGGGAGCCGCGGGGGTGAGGGCGGGTTGGCTGGTAGAGGCAGGCGCGGCATCCAATGGGCTCGGGGCACCACCCTCCCCGACCAGTCACCGCGTGGGGGTGGAGCTACCTCTGCGGGAGGACCCGGAGCTGCCCGGGGGTTGCAGAGGTCTGGCAGCTGGGCCCGCTCCCAGAGAGTTCACCTATGGCGTTCCCGGCTGGGTGAGAGCGCGCTGTGGGCTGGGGTGGGGGGTCCCGGGGGCAGGGTGCGCCCTGGATGGGAGTTGGGGGTTCTCGAAGGCGGCGGGGAGCGAGCTAATCCCGCGAACTCAGATGAGTTTTCTTTTTCCCTTGAAAGCCCTTCAACTGGCGGTATCCCCCAGCCCCGTGAACTCCAGGGCCCCGCTCACCCGAGTTTTTGTGGGATGGGTTGCGGACATTTCAGGGTTTGCCTCGTTCCCCTGGAAGAGTGCACGTAAGGACCGCACACAGTCCCCAACTTCAAGTGGGGTGCCCCCTGTCCCCTGGCACAGTGCAGGTAATGGACCTTGAGCAGCACCCCGAGTTCAGCAGGGTGTCCCCTGTTCCCCCAGGCACAGGTGTGGTGGTAACAAGCCCCAGAGCCGTCCCCCAACTTCAGCATTGTGCCCCATGTCCTCAGGGGGATGGTGGTAATGGCCCCTTATGATCGTCTGGGAGGGCCCTCCGTGTTCCTGCTCCCCCAGGCACAGGTGCGGTGGCAACAAGCCCCAGAGTCATCCCCCAACTTCAGCATTGTGCCCCGTGTCCCCTGGGGATGGTGGTAATGGGCTGACTGGGTGGTGCAGGAGGATCCTCCAGGTGGCGGCCTGGAGGCTGGAGTAAACCAGACTCCACTCAAGTTGCATGAGGAACAGATGAGTTGAGGTGTTCATTTGGAAGAGTAATTTCGCTTTTCCAAAAATGTCAAAGTCATTGGTCTACACTAGAATGAAGATAATGACTACTTAAAAAACAAGCATGTGTTTCCCCTTCTCCCAGAAACCGGAGCAGGTTTGCAGGCCATAGGTCGGAGGTGCCTTCTCATCCCCACCCGACAGCACTTCTCTGCTCTGGCTCCAGGAGACCTGAAGTTCTGAACATCAGCATGTGAGTCAGTGATGCAGCTTGTCACAGGATGTCAGCGTTCAGAGAAAGCAGCAGGTCCATTTGGCACAGTGTCATCATCATGTCAGGACAGGAGGTAAAACCTCTCGTGAACCCCAAACCTCCTGGGCTTTCCTCTTTTCTCTAGTTGAGCCATGAAGTAAAACTTCAGTAGCTGTCAGCATTCTCCATTTGGTGCAGGAGTTAGTTAATTTCCCTGCAGGTAGAAGATTGCAGGTGCAGGGGATCCCATTTTCTCTATTCACTTACTGCTTACAAAATAGATTCTGATTATCTGTTTCCTAGAAGTAACCTTTATTAGAAAGGGAAGGTGAAATTTACTCTTTGTGTGTTTTTAACATATCATTTGTTCCTTCATCTAACAGCGTTTATTCATTTGGGCCTAGGATATGGTTGAGTGGCCAGCATCTAGAGTTAGTTGGCTTTTTGTCGTAGGATACAGACTCGGATGATGTCTTGTCATTTGTCAAAGGTGATGTTTCATAATTGATTAGTCTTTTCATCAGAAGAGTTACAATTAGGGTCGAGGGAAAAATCAAAATTATTCAAAGCAGCCTTTTACTGTTTAAAAGTTGAGCTTGAGGGGCGCCTGGGTGGCTCGGTCATTAAGCGTCTGCCTTCGGCTCAGGTCATGATCCCGGGGTCCTGGGATCGAGCCCCGCATCGGGCTCCCTGCTCCGTGGGAAGCCTGCTTCTCCCTCTCCCACTCCCCCCGCTTGTGTTCCCTCTCTCGCTGTGTCTCTCTCTGTCAAATAAATAAATAAAATCTTTTAAAAAAAAAGTTGAGCTTGACTTTCTAGTTTTTCTATATGTGTCATCTAGATATTTTGACATGCTGATTTTCTCTGTAGCTTCTTTGGTGGTGGAGTCAGAAGGAGAGTCTTTGAGAATTCTGGATGCTGGTGGCATCAAGGGGCTTGGCGTCAGGAGCACTGGGTTGAGTTCTGGAACTGCTTGCCTGACCCTAGGTGAGTCAGGTTATCCCACAGAGCTTCCATTGACTCCTTATGAAATTGCTGGCATCTAATATCTATGGAAAGGCTTTTTCCACAGAAACTGTTCTGCCTGATGAAGAGCAATTAAAAATGAGGTGATTTGGGCTGTGTTATTCTGTGAATAAAGGTTTTAACCCCCCCCGTCATAGGATACGGTGTTTTATTGTACAAGGAGTCCTCAGAAGGCTGCAATGAAAGAAGCAGGTCTCATAGCATGTCCATGTTCCATTGATACGTTCCTTACAGTTTGCCCAGGTAGGAAGGTAATTGGAGAGAAATACGACAGAAGGGGAAAGTAGTGAACCATTCATTGGGTAGCCTTCCACCTTTCTCATGAAAGCCTTGGGCCAGTGTCATTTTGGAAGAAGAGGGGAGTCCTGGAGCTGTGCAGCGGATGGGGGAGTTCCAGGTCTGGGTAAAGCTGACAGGGGTCTCAGAGGAGAGCTGAGTGCATCGAGCAGAAGGGTGTCGGCAGGGCGGGCTCCAGGGGTGGCTTTGGGTCTCCCAAGTGAGAGTGGTGACAGGTGGAGGGCCGTGAGGAGGTTCCTGGCCGAGGACAGGTGAGGCCCAGGTGGAGAGCTGGCCGAGCACCTTCTTCTGTGCCACCAGCCTCACCCAACATACACGACATCATCGTCTGTCCCTGTCACTCCAGTTCAGACGTCTCAGAGGTGCCAGGCCAAGACGTTTGTTTGAGCTTCTTTCTTTGAGTGTGTGTGAAGTTTCAAAATTTTGATTATGGAAATGACGAGTCATCGGAACATCTGTTACTCTTTTATTTCCTGCTCTTCTTTCCATCACCAAAGTGAATCATACCTGCTAGTGGAAGGGGCTATCTGTGTGTTTTTATATCTCGATTTAATTAAACAGTGGGAAAATAATCTTCCGAAATATTATGAGAATGCTTGGTGGGTGTTCATGTTTTCCTCTTCCATGAACCACATTCCGATACTAGAAATCATGTTTTAAAGTAAAACACAGCCTCAGAGCTGTAACAAGGTGCCCTGCCCTTTGTGAGAGGGGCACATGGAGAAGGAGTGTAGGTTTTTCAGGAGCTCGTGGAGTGGTGCATCGTGCTCCCAACGGAAATCGAGCCCCCTGTTAGCCTTCCCTGAGGGGGCTGCTTACCTGGTGGCCCATCCTGGGCTCTGGAAGCTTGACCCGGTGAGTCACTTGTGACTTGAGCTGGGGGATTTGTGAAGAAAATGGAAGGAATCCTGGAGGGTGCCTGCATCCTTTGTACTCGGACAACTCCACGTAGCAAAGGAACTCATCATACTGTGAGGCATGTCGGGATCCCTGAGGGAAAGGGCTTCACTTCGTGGGCTGAGGTAGTGTCTTCATCCTTATCTGGACCAAGCCATGTTGTATGGCTATGGAGATCCAGACCCTTATGTGACCATGTCATTATTATTATTATTATTATTATTTTGAGAAAACAATATAGACATTGACTTTGAGATACAAATATCGTAAAGAAAAACACAAGATCAAATATATATATATAATGATTGAACTCGTGGCCTCTCTCATTAGTATGGGTAATGTAGGGCTGCCCGTATGAGAAAGACCAAGGAATTATATTTCGATTAGAAGTGTGCTGTGCACACATAGTGTTTTATTCTGTCATTTGCCTTATTTTTTCTGGAGGGAAAATAGAGTGGTGACTGGAGCTTGGTTTCTGATTTTAAGGAATGGGAGACAAGTGAATTGCAAGACCAGTGTTGATGCCGACATGGTGCTCAATGCCCAGTGAGCGAAGGTTTGAAGCTCGGACTTGGAAGCCTTGGTGTTCAGCGAGGATGTTGTCCGAGTTTCCAGCACATCGAGTCACTTGGCTGGTGTGCCTAATCGAGCTAGTTCCTGCCTTTCTAAGGGCAGTTTGAAAGTGGCTTGAAACCCTAGGGTACTTGTGGAGTGGTCTGGATGGGACACCTGTGTGGGCCAGTGTAGACGCCACCCAGGGAATTCCAGAGCTAATGGTGAGCACATTTGTGAGGCTGGAGTTTGCTTCTCTGTGAGAAGCATTGAGTTGCAGTGGAAAGACGTCGCTGGGTCTTATGACTCACTGTGTGAGCAGGTCTGAGCCTGGCAGGGTAGTCGGATCAGATAGCTGGGAGGTTGTGATGCCGTGGTGGTGGACCATTGCTCATGATGGGCAGGCCAGCTTGCTACAGGGACAGGGACTGGGCTGTACTCCCTGGCCAGCCCTCCTGCTGCAGATGTGATGAGAGAGTTGCTTCCTGTTTAGTGCTTGAGCCCTCGGCTCAGCAGGGTGGTTGGTGGGAAGCAGCCCACAGGCAGCATTATCGATTCTTGCCCATTGTGCCCCTGCTTCCTCAGAGGAGGCACAGCAGATGTCCTCTGCCTGGTGTGTGTGAATTCAGTCAGCAGAAGCAGTTCTTCCAGAGCCCCACCCCTGAGAAATCCTCTCCACATTCCTGTGCTGTGTGCAAGAGGTCGCTTTTCATCTGGAACTGAAATCTCAGCTCCTACCGTTAGGTTCCGAGGCCACACAGGACACCAGTATCCGTGCAGTTCTACTTCTGCATGGGGCCTGATGTGCGAGACTGAGGCCGAGCCTGGTCGGCCTGTTGATGCCGCTGCAGGCTCCTTCCTGGAAAATGTGCAGCACAGCCTGGTTTGTGATGATATCGCAGGAAAGAGGGACAGGTGCACCACTCTGCCTGACCGCCGGAGTATTCCGGACGTCAATCCCAGGTGGTTGGTGCAGGGAGGAGAGATGTCTGTTTCCCAGGACCTTGGCCAGAGGGAGAGTTGGATCCTGGGATGGGTCTCTCTTCAGCTTTCTCAGATGAGCACCTCAGGCAAGGAGAGGAAGTGTGAATGCTCACCTGTAATTGAGGAAGGTGTCTGGCTTCAGGTCTCATGGGCAGGTGGATTCCTCGTGTGGCTCATTTTCCTGATAGTGTTCAGGGTGCAGTCGATGGACCCCTGGTCCTTGGCATCCTGGCTGTGCCAGAGCCCTGGGGCACCTTTTCCCCCGGGGCTTTGGACCAGGAAATCGGAGGGAGTCAGTGGTGAAAGCGTCAGTGTAGGCCTTCGTTTCTGCCCTGCCGAGATGGACTGGTGACTGTGATAACTGCTACGGAAATACGGAGCAGGAGACGGGGCTGGGGTGCTGCAGGGGAGGTAAGGGTGGTGCTTGCTATTCACATAGAGCCAGGTGGGACTTCACTGGGAAGGTGATCCTTGAGTCAAGATCTAAAGAAGGTGAGGGATATCACATCAAGAGCATTCTAAACGGAAGGAAAGCATGTGTATAAGTCCCGGGGCAGGAGCGTACCAGGTATGTCCAGAAGTAGCAAGAAGGCCCTGTGGCCACGGGAGACAGCTTAGGACATCACCTCAGGGAGGTGACAGAGGGAGACAGAAAGCCATTTCAGTGCTGTGACCCCATGGGACCCTGTTTCACTGGGCCATCCTGGCTACAGTGTTGAGAATAGATGACAGAGGATTGAGGATGGGCAGGGGAGGTCCATGATGAAGCTTTTCCAGGAACTCAGGCAAGAGATGGCCTCTAGTGTGGACCAGATAGGTGGCCTTGGAAGGAGTGGTCAGTCCTATTCTGGGTACGTTTAAGAAGGAGCTCACCGGATTTGCTGATGGGTTAGATACTGGGAATGGGAGAAAGAGGAATTGGGGTAACTCCCAGCTGTGGCTGGTTGTCCTGAGCGAGGAGAAGGAGGAGGTTTCTGGGGGTAGGAGGTCGTCTGTGTTCCGCATGCTCAGGAAGGTGCCTTTCACGGTGGATCTGCTGATGTGCGTGTCCAGGAGAACAGTTAACATCTACTCCCTCAGCGACTTTCAAGTACAATATCCCCCACTTTTTAAAAGTTCACGGTACACATGGCTTTTTTTTTTTTTTTTTTAAAGATCTGTTTCATTACCCAGCTTCAATAACAGGAGGAATCCTGAAGAGGATTTTGCTCTTATGAAAAAAGTCGAAAAGTGAGCATTGCGTTCATCATCTGTTTTGCGGGGAGCCACTGCAGGGGCAGCGTGCACCTCAACCAGGTCTTTCCTGGGAACCGCTCTCCACGTCCAGCCCCCAGCACTTTGAATTGTGTCTGTGAGCATCTGCTGTGCTTCATCTCCATTTATTTTGGGCATCTGTTAGGAAGTCGTGTCCCGAGGCCTAGGAAAAGCCAAAGAGAAGTCGTTTTTGGAGCCTGAGCACGCTATTTTTTTCTGTAGAAATGAATGGTAATTCCTCCTTTGGTCTACACCATTCTTGCTGTGAGAGGTTTCCTTCCTAGGAAGGAAGGAAACTACTTTCAAATAGCGGGGGAACCTGTACGCCATCCTGCAGGGTTAGCTTTAGTCTCCATGCTGCACAGAACGTTCCATGACTTATGCATTTTATCACTCAAACATTTTGCCTTTTTTTTTAAGATTTTATTTATTTATTAGAGAGAGAGAATGAGAGATAGTACGGGAGGGAAGAGGGTCAGAGGGAGAAGCAGACTCTCTGCTGAGCCGGGAGCCTGATGTGGGTCTCGATCCCGGGACTCCTGAGCCAAAGGCAGTCGCTTAACCAACTGAGCCACCCAGGCGCCCAAACATTGTGCCTTTGACCACCTTCCCCCATTCCTCCCCCATCCCTGGATCTGGCAACCAGCAATCTGTTCTCAGTATCTGTGCATTCAGTATTTTTTTTTCCATGTGGAACGTCCATGAACATCTGGTATTTGTCTTTCTGTGTCTGAGTTACTTAGCATAATGCTCCCAAGGTCTCTGTTTCCATGTCTGGCTACTGTGAAGAATGCTGCAGTGAACATGGGAGTGCATCTATCTTTTTGAGGTAGTGTTTTTGTGTTCTCCAAATAAATCCACCCAGAGCAATCACTGGGTCATGTGGTAGTTGTATTCATTTTTCCAGGAACCTCCATACTCTTTGTCACAGGTGCTGTACCAATGTACATTCCCACCAACAGTGCACAGGGTCCCCTTGTCTACACACCCTTGACCACACCTGGTGTCTGTCTCTGGGACAAATGCCATCCCGACAGGTGTGAGGAGATAGCGGATTATGGGTTTGACTTAGGTTTCCCTGACGACGATTAGTGATGTTGAACAACTTTTTCTGTGTCTTTTGACCACCTGGGTGCCATCTTTGGAAAGTATTCACATATTCTCCCCATTTTTTATACAGGTTTTTTTGTCTGTTTTGATTTGTATGAGTGTTTTGTATATTTTGGATGTTAGCCTCTTCTCATACATATGATTTGCAGATTTTTTTTTCTCATTGGGTAGGTTGCCTTTTAAGTTTTGATGGTTTCTTTTGCCATGTAGAAATTTCAGTTTGATGTCGTTCCCCTTGTTTATTTTTGCATTTGTTGCCTTTGCCTTTGGTGTCCGATCTAAAAGACTCTTTGCCAAAACCAATGTCGAGAAACTCACTACCTGTGTTTTGTTCTCGGAGGTTTATGGATTCCGGTCTTATATTCAAGTCATTCATCCATTTAAAATTTTTGTGTGTGCTGTCAGAAAGCGATCCAGCTCCATTCTTCTGCATGTAGTGTGCGGTTTTCCGGGACCGTTCACTGAAGAGGCAGTCCTTTCCCCGTTGTATATTTTCTGCTCCTGTGTCGTAAGTTAAGGCCATACATGTGTGGGTTAGTTTCTCAGGTTTCTTCTTCTTCTTCTTCTCCTCCTCTTCCTCTTCCTTCTCCTCCTCCTTCATTTTTTTGTTTTACAGTTTAGTTTTTGGGAAAGTATTTTTTCCTGTTGGAATATATGCAGTGTGGACTTTATTGATTACATGTTCATACTATTTGTTAGGACATTTCTCTCGTGTGTTTTTGTAAATGACTTGCCGGATTTATAGCTTTCAACAGGTTTAACATTTGGGCAGAACTACTCAAAATGTTATATTCTTCCATCAGATCAGAGATTGTGTCTGATTGTCTTTTGTGATGCTGTCAGTTGTGATGATTGATATCTCTGTTTCTTTTCCCTGATAGGTTTATTAAAGTGATTTTAATATTTCTTAAAAACGTGGATTCTAAATCACTCTTATTTAATAATATGTGTTTATATAAAACAAGTTTAAAGAAATGCATTTATTGGAATCAGCTGTTGAAACAGGAGATAAATATTAATTCTCGTTCAGAGTTAATAATAATTATATCAGAGCTAAGTCTAAATATACCTTTAATGTACTGACTCTAATGAGTACACTTTGCCCAAAGTGCTGTGATTATCATTTCCTGAGCTTTCTATTCAGTTCCATTGACCTGTGTGTCTGTTTCTATGTCAGCACCATACAGTTTTGATGAGCACAGCTTTGTAATCTAGCTTGAAATCCGGGCGTGTGGTGACTCCTGCTCTCTTCTTTCTCCAGGTTGCTCTGGGTATTTGGTGTCTTCTGTGATTCCATATGAATTTTAGGACTGTCTTCTATTTCTTTGAATAATGGCACTGGAATTCAGATCGGGATTTCATCACATCTGTAGATTGCTTTGGTTGCTGTGGACATGTGAACATGATTAACTCTTCCGGTTAATGAGCAGGACGAATGCTTCCGTTTATTTGTGTCGTCCTCTGTTTCTTTGACCCATACACGCCCCCTCAACATGCATGTGTTTTTCCTTCCTTTTGCAACATGTGTTCAGTGTACCAGGTCTTTCTCATTCTTGGTTACTTTTCTCCTAGGTTTTTTTTTTTTCTTGATGCAATTGTAAATGGCATTGCTTTCTTATTTTCTCTCTGTGAAGGTTTGTCATCAGTACACAGAAATGCAACAAGTTGGGACACCTGTGTGGCTCGGTCGGTTAAGCATCTGTCTTTGGCTCAGGTCACCATCCCGGGGTGCTGTCATCGAGACCCTCAGTGGACTTCCTGCTCAGTGGGGAGTCTGCATCTCCCTCTCCCTCTGCTGCTCACCCTGCTTGTCCTGTCTCTCTCTGTCAAATAAAGTCTTTAAAAAAAGAAATGCAACAGGTCTCTGTATATTGCCTTTGTATCCTGCAGCTTTACTGATTTTGTTGATTCTAACAGTTTTGTTGGAATCTCTATGGAATTCTATATATAGTATGTCCTTTGCAAACAGTGACAGTTTTCCTATTTGGATTTCGTCTTTTCTTTCTTTCTTTTCTTTTTGTCTGAATGCTTTGGCTAGGTCTTTCAATACTGTGTTGAATGAAAGTGATGAGAGTGGGCATCTTTGTCTTGTTTTTTTGTCTTTTATATAATATGTTTTATATTTATTCATGAGAGTCAGAGAGAGAGAGGCAGAGGCAGAGAGAGAAGCAGGCTCCCCGCCTAGCAGGAAGCCCGATGCAGGACTCGATCCCAGGACCCTGGGATTGTGACCCAAGCCAAAGGCAGACGGTTAACCATCTGAGCCACACGGGCGCCCTCTTTGTCTTGTTTTTGATCTTAGTGGAAATGTTTTCAGCTTTTCACCCTTGGGT
>NC_045597.1:194220252-194445252 GCF_009762305.2 Zalophus californianus | reverse complement strand
TGGATGGATTGGTGGACGAGTGGATGGGTGGATGGATGGATGGATGGATGGATTGGTGGACGAGTGGATGAGTGGATGGATGGATGGATGGATGGATGGATGGATGGATGGACGAGTGGATGAGTGGATGGATGGATGGATGAATTGGTGGACGAGTGGATGAGTGGATGGATGGATGGATGGATGGATTGGTGGACGAGTGGATGGGTGGATGGATGGATGGATGAATATCTGTCCCCCAGAACTTCTGTGGAAAACCAAAGCTGCAATAGCAGTGACCTAGAAAGGCTGCCCTCATAGCCCTCTTGCTGGGTCAGAGAAGGCACGGTGAAGTGGATATGAGGGTTCCCTGCTGCCTCATAGTCCCCCATCACCTGTTTCATCTCATGTTCCAGTTGTAGGAGACTCTCATCCCTCTCATGCTTCAAGCTCTGGATTTCCTCCTTCAGAGCCTCCGTCTTGGCTACATTCTTTGCTACCAGCTTCTTCTCCTGTTCCAAACAGTGAGCTGCCGCTTCCTTCTCCTCTGTCAGAGACAGACTCAGCATCTCCTGGGCCAATGCAAAGGGATAGGCTGCGTAGGCTGCGTGGTCGGGACATGTGAGACCAGCAGGTCCTCGGTGAGACCTGGTTCATGGTTCATCAGGGCACAGGATAGGTCCCCAGAGGTTGTCTACCCCAGTCAGCCATATGCCACTTGTCTTACACAGTGACACCAAGGCCAGAGCTGTGCCTTACCATCTGCCCTCCCACGTTTATGTAGCGGTTCATAAACCTCTCCTGAGCCTCCACATTCGTAAGATGTGTAGTACGTCAAGCAAGGCCTGCAGGGAAAGCTCCCTCCAGCTACTGGCCCTCAGACTGCAGCCAGGTCAGCCTGCCCGAGGCCTGGCCTCTTCCACACACACGTTCCAGGCCCTGGATGGCTCAGGCTCACTTGAACTGGGAAGAGTCCTCCTCTGGCCTAGCCACAGCATGGCTGGGGCACCTCTGTCTCCTGGCTGGTTTCTTAGGCCCTCATCCCTAAGTGTCTGCTGCATTTGGGGACGTGGTGGACTCTGGGGAAGTGACCAGGCAACTGGGTGGCCCAACGGAAGCAGACCTTCTCCCTCTGGAGCCGAGCCAGGTCCTCGTGGTGGGCCAGTGCCTGGCTCTCCAGGGCCAGCTGCATCTCCCGCTCCTGCTGTACCACTTGCCGCCGAAGCCGCCCCACGTCCCACTGTAGCTTTGTCTCCTGGACCTCCCAGGTACTTTTCAGCTGCTGCATTTCCACTGTGAAGTGACAGGTGCCTTAGGGACTGGCCACAGGCCCCCACAGCATGGAACCCCTGTGGCCCTTACAAGCTCCCTGTGGAGTGCTGGGCCCATGGAGGGACAGCCACCTGCTCTGAGGGGGCTGTCAGAGCCGGGGGGACAAAGCACTCCATGCCCCACTGCAGTGTGTGTGTCCTAAGTTCTGACCTTGTACTGGCTATGGCCAGGCCCCCCAAGGCCGGGCAGGCTGAACAGGGAGCACGGGGGCGGGGCAGGGAGCCAGCATGCTGATCCTGTGGCTGCAGCCCAGTTTTGCGCCTGGGCCCAGCACTGGAGGCAGGCGGGGCAGGTGCCCATCCCTCCCAGACAATAGTGGCAGGAGCCGTTCAGCCCCGTGAGCTCTCGGCCTGTGTTCGTGCCCCTTCGGGGGACTGGGGAGTGGGGGCAGCACATCTGGGGGTCGAGATCCACTGAAGGGGGAGAGGAGCAGAGAGAGCCCACCCGAGAAGCACCTTGCAGGGCCTGCCGCGCGAGCCGCATGCTCTGGGCCTCTCCCTCCAGCTGTTCCTGCTGTGCCTGTAGCTGCCTCAGGAGCTGGTGGGTCTCAAAGAGGCTGCTCTCCAGAGAGTCCCTCTCAGCCCTGCAGAGAGTCATCAGACAGCGGGGCCCGTCACCCGGGCGGTCCTGCCGATGAGGGGTGGTGCAGAGTGCATTTGCTAGACAGTGGGACGGTGCCTGCCAAGGCCAGGCTCATAAATCAGAAGATAAACAGAATGAACATCTCATTCATTTTAAGTCTCTAAAACCAAAGTGGGTCCCGCACAAATTCATCTTTCAGATGGATTAAAGAGCTAAATGAAACAAAACAAAGCAAACAGCAAATAAACAACTCAGAACTATAAAATCAGTAGAGGGGCGCCTGGGGGGCTCAGTCGGTTAAGCATCTGACTCTTGATTTCAGCTCAGGTCATGATCTCAGGGTCGTGGGATGGAGGCCTGTGTTGGGCTCCGTGCAGGGCGTGAAGCCTGCTTAAGCTTCTCTCTCTCCCTCTGCTTCTCCCCCTCTTTCCCCACCCCCGTGAGCACGCTCTCTCTCTCACTAAAAAAAAAGAAATAGTCGAGAAAAACACAGAACGGTATTTTAAAATCTGAAGTAAGACACAAAAACCAGAAGACAAAAATAGAGGCCAGCAAATCTACATACACTTAAAGGCTGGGGGATGGTTGGGCAGAGAAGACCGCCTAAACCAACTTAAAAGGCAAGGGACAGACTTGAAGAAAAAAATCCTGCACTAAAAAGATAAAGAATTAATATCCACCATATGGGAAGAGCTCCTGTCTATCAATGACAGAAACAGCTGATCCTACAGAAAAATGAAAAAAAAAATGACTGTTATTCACAAAGAAAACACAAAGGGAGAATGAACATATAAAGCTTACTCAACCTTACTAGGGCTCAAGGAGATACAAATCACAACCATGAGGTGTTACTGACTCTATGTCAGATTGACAAAACCTTAAACAAGGGCAGTAGTCAACGTGGGCAAGGATGTGGGGACCATTTTCTTTGTGGAGAGGAGGCTGGGAAATTTCAAAATTTAAAGTGTGCTTATCTTCGAGCCCACAACCCCATTCCCATGTGTCAGTTCCCTAGAAATACCCAGGAACCAGCACCGCGTGTACAAGATGCTCACTGCAGCTTTACATAGGGTATTGATTGGACTTGGCTTCCATGCTGATAAACGGCAGCATGTTAGAAATGATGGTGCATCTAGTGAGTTGTTGCTGAGGACGAGGAAACTCTATTCTTTATTCTCTGAGCAAAAGGGCACACGCAGCCTGATTCCGTTGTGCAAAGCTGCCTCTGTGTCAGGAAGTACCTGGAAAGGTACAGCAGCATTCATCTCTGGAGAGGGTGATAAAGGGACTTGAAGTGGTTGTCAGCCGTCAACCAGCCAACCAGCGTGTCCTAACCGTTACTAGACTCTGCCGTGTGCTGGGTGGCATAGGGTGAAGAAAGGAACTGGCCAAACAACACACATGCAAACACCACAAACACTCAAACAGAAATACACGAACACACAAACAGCAAACACATAACCCCACCCAAGTCAGTGGGTCAGGGAGGGCGTGGGCCATGGGGGCCTTGCTGACCCCGACGGCCCCCCCACCGCGGCCCCCTGCACCCTATTGCCACCTTTGTGGGGGGAGGAGAGAGCGCACATGGACAACTTCCAGGGCTCCCTGATGCCTGCAGAGCCCAGAAACTTCGCTTCTCTGACATCCAGTCTCTGTCCTTATCAGCACCCCACCTGTTCCCTACTCCCCGCATTTGTGTGAGCACCCCCTCTGCGGGGAATGCTCTCCCCAACACCTTGAACCCACCTCCTCCCAGATATCAGCCTGGTCCCCTCTGGGAGAAGTGGTCTCTGCCGCTCAGACACCAGAATTTTCACCTCAAAGCCTGGGGATCTGAGGGTGTGTCCAGTCTGTCCTCCCATGGGAGCCCCGAGCATCTCAGCCTCCTGCAGCAGAGGCCCGGCATGACCAGCCAGGGTGCAGGCAGAGGGCAGGCAGGGAATCCACCCATCTCTCTGGCTGGTGAGGGGGCCAGCACCCTGCGAACTGAGAACGTGTCCCTGGTGCTGCAGCCTTGTCAGGGCCTGGCTGTGGGGGCTGCAGGACCTTGAACCCTGGGGTCCTCCATCACTGTTATCTAGCCCACTGCGGGAGAAGCAAAGAGCTACAGCAGAACTTCTTGCACCTGCTCGTTGTCAACATTACCTTGGAGCTCATTAAAACTGCCGTGGTCAGACCCTCCAGCCCCACTGAGCCAGCCGGATAAACACACACTATGTGTGCTGGGGATCGTGTGTGCCAGGCATATGTGGTTTGACGAGTCCCCAGCAGCCTTGTCAGCAGAAGCTCAGACTGCTCACTGTGAAGTGCTGTTTAACAAGCAGCTGGCTCCGTCTGGGGGCCACTGGGCTGCCAGGTGCAGAGGCCCTGGGCCCAGAGGTCAGGGCTGAGCCTGGAGAGAGGATCCTGGGCTGCTGAGGCCTCTGCCCAGCCTCTGCCGGTGATCTGGGCAGCAGATGTTGGCAGGTGACAGGGGCCTCTACCCCCCACCCTTCTGAGTACCTGTGGGGCTTGGGAGGGGGTAACAAGCAGGGACCCTCTGCTCCTGCTGACCCAGAGTAGCCTTCGTTAGGTTTTCTGTTCCAATTTCTCTGTCAGCTTTCATTTGCAAAAGGTTTGTCTGTGAGGATGTTTAAGGACCTGGGACTTGAAGGGTTCTCGTGACGCCCATATTCTGGAATTCCAGGAGGAAACCTTTCTAAAAAATACTTAGATGTTCTCAAGAGAGCCCACAAGTTTGGGGGCAGAAAGCGACCAGCTTTTGGATTTCCACAGAGACCTTGGGACCAGCTCAGCTCACTGGGCAATAGCACACAGGCACCCCACCCTTACCTCCAAGTGCCTATTTCATGTCTTCTGGAAGGGGGCCCCGAAGGTCTTTGAAGCTCACCCTGCCCTCAACTTCATGGTTCCCTGGGGCTGACACTGTCCCTGGCTTCAGGGATGGACCCATGACTCCAGCCTGCCAATCTGAGCCCTGCAACTCCCAGGACTGGTTCAGGGCCTTCAGATGGCTCACGATGGCCAATGGTAGCAGCTCTTGGGCTTTGTGGGGAGAAGGGCAGTATGTCCAATGGAGGAGGAGGTCTGGAGTGGCCACTGACCATTTGCCACCTCTCACCCTGAGCCTGCCTGAGAACAAAATCCCCTGAGTTAAGTAGAACTGAGCAGGGAGAGACAGGATTCTGACAGCACTGTGGGAGCGCCTGGATCCAGCATTGCCTGAAGCCATGTGTACCTGAACTTCTTAGATCCATGAGCAAGACATCCTATGCCTTCTTTCTGCTGGTCTGAACCAGGTTTCTGGTTCCTTGCAATCTGGCCAGTGTAGCCACCTTGCTCAGGGGCGCCATCCCAGGGCTCTCACTACATTCACTTCTAGATGCTCCTCCTATCCAGGCACTGTGTTTGCCCCTCACTCACAGCCTCTCTCCCACGTAGACAGAACTGCTTCACCCTACGGTCGCTGAGTAAGTGCCTGCCCCCTGCCACACTCCAGGCTCTTGCAGGGTGAGGCCATGTGGACACAACCTGCTGGTAGGGCCCCAGGTACCTGAGGTCAGCTGCCTCCTCAGCTGTGAGCTGGACCTGCCTCTCCAGGGTCTGCTGTTTGGCCAGCAGCTGGGTCTGCTCCTCAGACAAAGCCTCCTTCTCCTGCAGGGCCCTCTGCAGAGTGTCCATCTGGGCCTCCTTGTCCTGCAGGCTCTGGGCCAGCTGTTCTTCCAAGGCCTGTTTCTTGCATGTGACCTGGCGGGGGCGGGGGGAGGGACAGTCTGGCAGAGTGGGAGGGTGAGGGGCCTCTCAAGAGAAAAGAAGCAATTTTGTGCAGAATGACATGGAGGAAAAGATGGGGAGGAGAGTGAACAGAAGACAGATTGGACTCCAGAAGTGCCCATGTGTGTTTTCCCAGCAGAGGGGCCTCCACTCCCGCAGCCGTGTTGGAGCAGTCCCTGAACCGAGCATTCCCAGGGAAGAGTCAGCCGCTGGTCTAAATGGGAACCTTGGCTGGCCCACAAGTGTCCAGGGGGCAGGAACTATCACACAGCAATGGCAGTAGAAGGTGGCAGAGGACCAGACTGCTGCGGACAAACACTTCCATCAAGAACATTGCAAGAATCTAGACAGAATATGACCCAGGGATCTGTATGAGGCCTCAGAGAGGCAGTGGGGGCCAAAGGAGCCGAGGCCTAGAGGGAGGGACTCAGAGGAATGAGCCCACCACTTGGCATCTCTTCTCCCCTCAGAATTTGCAGACCTCGAAGTTTTGGCTGAGAAACTGAGAAGCCGAGGAGCACTTCTGACAGTGTGCTATGGCCTCAGGGGAAAAAAACTCACGTTCAGAACCATCATAGCAGAGGGGCCCTTCCAAACACCCCAGCTTTTAGTTGCATTCACCACAGGGCTTCGCCCTGGCAGTGGTACCGAGTCAGAAATAGATCATCCCTCATAAAAGCTGAAGCTCAGGTTTGAATCACTGCAACCAGGGACTATGGTGATCATTCACTGCCTGCCAGAACCCAAAGGAAGTCTTCTCTGGAAGAAGAATAGCGTCATCAAGATCCTCAAGTTGTTCCTACAGTTTTTTTTACCTATGATACTTGGCATTTAATCAGCATTACCAGGCATATCAGGAGATAGGATCGTATGGCAAAAAACACACGTAAGGACATAAAATAAATACCGATGCCTCCCTGCCCTCTTGGATACTCAGGTTTTGGAGTCATTGGACACAGAGTTTAAAATAGCTGTAATTCGACATTTGAGAAGATGGACGGCAAGATGTAGAATTTCCCAACAGAACTAGAAACTAGAAACAATCTAATTTTAAAATACGGTAATCAAAATTCACAAATATATGGGTTCAATGCCAGCTTAGAAAGAAGAGAGGACTACTCATCTGGAAGACAGATGAAAGAATGTATTCAGACTGAGTCATGAAGAGAAAAAAGGATGAAAAACACAGAAGAGAGGGTACCAGATACATGTGACGAGGTAAAAAGGCCCAACCGCGTATGATTGAAGTTGCAGTAGGAGAGGAGACGGACTGTCGGAACAGATACTGCACAAGAATGTCCCAAATCCAGTAAAATCCATTGAGCTACAGATTTAAAATGAGCCATAATCCTCCAATAGGATAAATACAAAGAAAATGTCACAGAGACAGAGCATAGTGAAGTTTCTGATACCAAAGATAAAGAAATACACTTTTTAAAACCAGAGAGAAAAACACACGTTACCTTAAAATGAGCAACACTAAGACTGACATCTGATTTCCAAGCAGTGACAACGAAAGTCAGAAGACGGTAGGATGAATTCATCAAAATGCTGAAGGCAAATAATGGCTATCCTAGTATTCTACACCCTGTAAAAAAAATTCTTCACATGTCGAGACCAGAACTTTCCGCTTCTGATAATGGTGAAGGAGGTGGTTGAAGACCAACGCTCCCACTGCTGGAGCAGCTGGAAAATCTATGCAGCACACCTGCAACATAACTACCTGTATGAGGGCCCAACAGGTGCCAAAGCGGCCAAGACCCAAGGACACGTGGTTCCAGCCGAGCCAACACTCCACCAGAGATTTTCCTTGTGGTATCGGCCAGCTCCTAAGTACTGCAAGGCCCAGAGCCTTCACAGCCAAGCATAAGGCCTTAGCTAAAAGGCTGGGAACTCGACTTAGGGTTTCAGCAGGCTTATGAAGACTAGGGAGACCTAACCTGGAGTTCAAAGCTACCAAAGCAGCTGCGGTGTGAGAGGTGAAGAGATCAGAGGGGAGGGGAGACTCAGATTCTGTATTGTTTTTAAAAAAGGTACTGCTTTTAAAAAAAATATAACTCCAAAGAAGTATAGGGCCAAGGGACTATAATCTGAATGAGAAGTGGCAGCCGAGAATTTGAGAAGTTAGGTGGAACTTGGGGCAGAACTCTTAACAGAATTGGGAAAACAAAACCTGGAGGTAGGACTCACCAGAAGCTAGAGGCCCTGGTCAGCACCCAACACGTCCAGTGAGGGGCCCAGGGGAGCTGTGCTGTACCCTGGAGCACACCAGAAATAGGCTGCTCCTCATGGGAGACTGAAACCCACTTACAAACCAGCTTGAGCTCAGAGTGGCTAAAGGTGATCTGCCCCTGCTCTGACTTCCCAAAATCAAAAGCAAATTCCCTCTGGAAAAAGTTGATATCATTCAGAGTCTCAAATTATCTCTACAAAAACATAAAGTCTTATTCAACAAAATTATTACGCATATCAAGAGGCAAGACCACATGAATGAAAACCAAGAGATGAAAAGACAATAGAAAGAGAACCATTCAGGAATGCAGATGTTGGAGTTATCAGATAAAGGTTTGAAAAAGACTACAATTAATATGCTGTGAAGATAAAGCATTTGGCCAGATAACTGAAGTGTGTGTTTGTGTGGGTGTGTGTGCATTGTCAAAGTGACCATTTAAGGCAAAAATATGAATAATATATTGTACAGTTTATAACAGCACATGTAGAAATAAAATATATTGCAACAAGAGCACAAAGGATGGGATGGATAAATGTAAAATACACGTTGTGAAGGTCTTAAATTGTTTTTGAAGTAGTATAATATTTGAATATAAATTATGCATATCATAATTTTAGAGTAATTACTAAAATAATAAGGAAAAGAAGTGTAGCTGAGAAATACCAATAGAGAACATAAAGTGGAATACTACATAAATATGCCACTAACCCAAAATAAGATCAGAAACAAGGAATGTAAAAATGTGGTGGGTTTTCTTGAAGATTTTATTTATTTATTTGACAGAGAGAGACACAGCGAGAGAGGGAACACAAGCAGGGGGAGTGGGGGAGGGAGACGCAGGGAGCCCAATCCGGGGCTCGATCCCACAACCCTGGGATCATGACCTGAGCCGAAGGCAGACGCTTAACGACTGAGCCACCCCAGGCGCCCCATAAAAATGTGTTTTTAATGCGACAAATAGAAAACAAGTACTGAGATGGCAGAATAAAACCAAGCATATCAACGGTTACATTAAATATAAATGGTACAAACACTCCAATTAACAAGTAGAGACTGTCAGAGTAAACATAAAAGCAAGACCCAACCATATGCTTTTTACACTCTAAATATATAGACACAGAAAAATTGAAAGTAAATCTATTGAAGGATATACAATGAAAACACTTGCCACGAGAAAGTTAGTGTGGTTCTATCAATACCAATAGATATCAAGGAAAAGAGTGTCACTGGAAAGAAGAGGGGACATTTTATGATGATGAGAAGTCCATGCATCATGAAGACTTAAAATACTAAATGTGTATGCACCTAATAATAGGAATTCAAAACATGAGGCAAAAATGGACAGGACTAAAGTTTGAAATAGACAATTCCACAATCACAGATAGGGATTTTAATGCCCTTCCAGCACCAATTGTTAGAACAGGTAGACAAACACATCCAGCCAAGTAAAACCAATACATAAAACAAGTAAAACAAACAAAGAAAAAGCCGGTAAGGACATGGAAAATTTCAACCATGTTGGAACTGATATTTATAGACCGTACATCCACCCATAGCATTGTGCACACTCTTCTCACATGAGCACCTGTAAAGCCATAAAACATGCCTTTAGATCCATTCCAATAGCATGGAGTAGGTTTTCTTTTTTTTTTAAAGATTTTATTTATTTATTTGAGAGAGAGAGAGAGAGACGGCAAGAGAGAGCACAATCGGGGTGAGTGGCAGAGGGAGAAGCAGACTCCCCACCGAGCAGGGAGCCCGATGCGGGGCTCCATCCCAGGACCCTGGGATCATGACCTGAGCTGAAGGCAGATGCTTCACCGACTGAGCCACCCAAGTGTCCCCTGGAGTATGTTTTCTGAGCACAATGGAATTATATTAAAAATGGGTAACAAATAGGTACTTAGACAATCCGTATGTTTGAAGTTAGGCAATGTACATCAATAACCCACAGGTCAGAAAAGAAGTCACACGGAGAATGAGAAAATAGCTTGATCTGCGAGGTAATGAAAGTGCAATGAGCGAAGTCATCAGTGAACAGAACAGAGACATGAGGTGACAGGAACCCCGAGGAGCCTACATGTTTAAGAAATTGAATTCATTATCAAAACTCTTCTCACAAGGGAAACTCCGGACTGAAATGACTTCACTAGTGAATTCTACCAACATTTAGGGAAGAAATAACATCCGTTAAAATGCTTTCAGGAAATAAGTAAATTTCCCAACTGATTTTATGAGGCCCTGGGTCCAAATCTGACAAAAACATGATGAGAAAAGTAGATCACAGACCACTAGTCTTCATGAATATAAATGCAAAAATCCTTCACAGAACATTGAATCCAAAAATATATAAAAAGGCTATTAACCTAGGACCAAGTGGGGTTTATCGTATGCAAGGTTGGTGTAACATTCAAAAAATAACCAACATACTTCAGCCCGTTAACAATAAGGAGAACAATGATGTGATCATCTTGATAAAGAAAAAACATTTAAAAGAATTCAAAACCCATCCATGATAAAAACGACGAGGACCCCTCTCAGCACACTAGGAATGAAAGGAACATCCTCAGTGTGATGAGGGGCAGCCGTGAAAGGCCCATCAATAACGTCGTACAGAAGCAAAATACTAAATTCCTTCCCGGGGTCGGGGGTAAGGATAAGCACTCTCACCGTCTTTACAACTTTGTTCCAAGGCTCCTTAACGAGTGCATCAAGAGAAGAAGACATAAGAGTCACCGAGATCGGAAAGAAAACTGTTGCTTTTCACAGAGGCCATGACTATGAACATGGAAAATCCTGGAGCTCACGAGTGAACTGGCAAGGTCACGTGACTCCAAGTTCATAGATGAGACTGTACTTCTCTACACTAATAATGAACACTAGGAAAATAAAATTAAAACAGCAAGGCAATTCACAATATCAAATTTAAGAATCAATTTAATCAAACAGGTAAGACTTTTACACTGAGCACAAAACACAGCTGAGAGAATTAAGAGACATACCACAGCTTCACGGAGGGACACTGCAATGACGCTAAGGTGTCCAGACTTCTGAAATTGACCTATAAAGTCAACACAATCTCAATCGAGGTTCTAGCAAGCTTTTGGGGGTGGGGGGAATGACAGAAATTCACAAGCTGATTCCGAAATGTACATGGATATGTAAAAAATTTAGAACAGTCAAAACCATTTTGAGAAAGAAGAATAAAGCCGTGCCTGGGTGACTCAGTCAGTTAAGTGTCTGCCTTTGGCTTGGGTCATGATCTCGGGGTCCTGGGATCGAGCCCTGCGTCGAGCTCCCTCCTCAGCGGGGATTCTGCTTCTCCCTCTACCCCTCACCCCAAGTGTGCTCTGTCTTGCTATCTCTCTCTCAAATAAATAAAATCTTAAAAAAAAAGAAAGAAAAAGAAGATTGGAGGACTCACGCTACTTAATTTCAAGACTTACTGAGAAGCTACAGTAACCAAGACGGTGTGGTTTTGGGGAAAGAATGAGCAGATTGATTTGCACAGATCGACAATCTGATCTGTGCACATATATGCATATGTATGTTCAATTTACTTTCAACAAGTCGCTAAGGTAATTCAGGAGAGAAAGGACAGTCTTTAAAAATCGGTGCTGGGACAGCTGGACATTTGTATGAAAAATAACGGGCTTCAGTTTTACTTCACACAACACACCTGTGATTCACACATTTTGGGGGCATCAGAATAACCTGGAGGGCTCCTTAAAATCCAGATTTCTGCCACCCATCCTGCAGTTTCTGATTCAGTAGGTTTTGAGCGGAGCATTTTGAGAACCTGCGTTTCTAACTAGTTCCCAGGGGCTGCTGATGCTGCTGGCCTAGGGAACACACTTTGAGAACCACTGCCATCCAGAAAAATCAACCTGCAATGATCACAGACCTATATGTAAGAGCTAGGTGAAAACACAGGAGGGTATTTGCTTGTCCTTGGGCTACACAAAAAATGTCTCAGACAGGATCTAGGAAATCCTAACCATACATTTTTTTAAACTTGGCAAATTGGATTTTACCAAAGTTAAAATTCTCTGTCCACCAAAAACAACAGTAAGAAAATATATAGGCAAGTCACAAAAGGGGAGTAAACTATTCCAAGTACATCTGTCTGACAAAGCCCTCGCGTTCAAGATACATGAAGAATTCCTAGATGTCCATAACCAAAATACAAACACCCAATAAAAGATTTGAACTGACACTTGACAAAATAAGGTATGCAAATTTCCAATGGGCTCATTAAAATGTGCTCAAGATCATTTGCTATCCAGGAAGTGCAAATTAAAACCACAACGGTATATAACTTCACACACACAGAGGAACTAAAAAGTAAAAGTGGATGAGGTCAAATGTGGACCAGGCCAAGGAGCCACTGAAAGCTCCCCGGCTCCTGGCGGTATAGATAAACCAACACAATCACTTTGGAAAATCGCCTGCCAGTTTCTTATTAAATTCAGCATACACCTACCAAATGGCCACGATTTCCCTCCCCATACACGGATGCGACTTGTACACCGGTGTCCAGGACCGTCTTGTGCATAACAACCCAAACTGCAAAGAACCCAAATGTCCAGCAGCAAGGAAATGGGAAAGCGAATGTGGTTTATTTGTACACAAAATGTTACTATGCAGTCAAAAGCCCCGAGCTCTCGCTGCCCGCGGCAGGAGGCAGGATGACGCCCCCCGGCGGCACGCTGAGAGAGCGGGTGGGCACAAAATGGCCCCGACTCTCTGGCTCCGTTTACCAGAAGCTCTCGGACAGGTGAAGCCCGTGCGTGGGGGGCGCGTGGCACAGAGGCTGCCTGGGGGCGGGGCAGCCCGAGGCCCCGGGGAGACCGTCCCCGTCCCCATCGGTGCCGGCCACACGGTGCACGTAGTGGTCGCAACTCGTGGAACGGCAGGCTGGCTCCTGAGTGCAAATCACACTGCAGTGAAGGGAGGAGGACTCGGAGCTGAGTCCCAGAGCAGGGGGCCCCAACACCGCCGGGGGGGGGGGGAGACTGCGGGCGCAGGGCTCCACGTGGGGCAACAGGCCGGGACTGGAGGAAAGCGAAGTGGTCCAGTGCCACTCCCCACGGAGCCTGCCCTCCTCGGAAGGGTCCAGGGAAGGTCGGAGAATGAACGCATGAGCCAACGCGGGAACAGCGAGCGTGAGGCGGTCCAGGGAGGTAAGAAATGGGACAAAGGAGGAAGCAGTGACGCGCCTGACCCCCGAGTGTGTGCAAGTCATGGGGCGGAGGCCTTCGATCCTCTGACGGGGGCTCTGGGACAGGCCCCACGTACTGTTCTCTGCTTATCCCTCCCCGCCCCGTCTCCTACCCCCCCACCGCCGGGCGGCCAGTGTCAAGGCGGGCTTTGAGCTGACCGTTGGTTGGCGGTTCAGCTTTGCCGGCAGACAGCACCGGTGCTGACGTCCTGAGCCAGCGTGACTTCTAAAGGTGACCCGTGGCCTTCCACACCCCGGAGAGACGGGGCGGCCCTGCTGGGTGGGAGTGGGAGCCAGGAGCCCTGCGGACACCTCACCTGGCCCACCTGCTCCTGCAGCTGGGCCCACTGCTGCTGGAACTGGGCCGCCTGCCCCTGCAGCTGCTTCTCCAGGTGCCCGCAGGCCTGGCGCAGGCCCCCGCGCGCCGTCCGCATGAGCTCCAGCTCCCGCGCCAGCGCCTTCTGCTGCTCCCGCAGCTGGTCCCGCTCCTGCTCCAGCTGCCAGCAGGGGGGCAGGGAGGCGTCGGGTCAGGCCCGTGCACCACGCGCCGTGCATCACGCCTGTGTGCCCTCAGTCCTGTGGGCTGAGCACCCCGCCCAGCCAGCGCAGGGCCTGGCAGCCTCCCTTATGCCTCCTCCCCCTGACCCCTGCAGTCTGGGCAGGAACGGAGAACGTGGAGGGGTGGGGTTGCCAGGTGGGTCTGGCTCTGAGAGCAGCCTGGGGACCAGCCTCACCTGCAGGACCAGGTGGCTCAGGTTGCGTTTGTCCTGAGCCAGCGCCTCCGTCAGGGCTGCCATCTTGGCCAGGGAGTCCCTCTGCTCCACCCCCTCTGACTTCAGCCGCGTCACGAGCAGTCCCAGGTCTGTGCTGCTGGACTCGGCCTAGGGCAGGGGGTACGGTGCGGTCACCCCGATGACACTTTGGGATCCACGCGCAGACCTTTCCCACCGGTGGAGAGCCATTGTGCCCGGGTGGGTGGGAGCTCTGGGCAGGGCAGGGTGGGGAGGCCTCTGAGGTGGACGCTGGCCCCCTGGGTCCTCAGGCTGCAGCCGGGAGAGGTGGCAGGGTAGCCGAGGGGGAGACCAAGGGGAAGGTGAGGAGGGTAGCCGAGGAGACCAAGGGGAAGCCAGCGCCCACTGGCTGGGGACTCTGCGAATGGACTAAGGGCCCAGGAGGGTGAGGAGACAAGTGAGTGGGAGGGGGGCAGGCCAGAGCCCAGGGTGGGAGAGGGCGAGCGGGGAGGGCTACCCGGGCCAGGGCTCTGTGCAGACCCTCCCTCTCGCTGTCCAGGACGTCCCTCTGCAGCCGGGCCGAGTCCAGCGCCTCCTGGGCTGCCACCAGCTCCTTCTTGAGCCCCGAGACCTTCTCCTCCAGCTGTTCTAGGCGCCCTTGACTGAGGCTCAGAAAACAGAGGGCAGAGGGTGTGAGGTCATCTCAGGGCAAGAGGGGGCCACAATGGGCAGGGTGATGGCTCGCAACTCCCTCTGAGCCCAGGGAGCCCCAAAGGAGCATGGGTGGCCCTGCAGGGCCAGGAAGCTCATGAGCCCTGTTTCAGGGCTTGGGGGGGCGGTGACGGTGGTGTTCCTGGTCCATACCCTGACAGCCCTGGGTGAGGAGTGTGTGTGCTCACACAGCTCACAGGGCCCACCTCTGCCCCTGGGGCGGGGAGTAGGCCTTGGGCCAGAGGTTGGAGCAGGGGTGTGGGGGCGGGGGTGACAGCCCAGGCTGGGGGATTCTGGAGAACCCTTCACCCCTGCTGTCCCATCAAGCACCCCCACTCCCAGAGATGAGCCTGGTAAGGATGTGGTCCCGTGTGTGGCTGGGGACACGGAGGCTGAGAGGCGTGGCAGCCCATCTGCCTAGCCCACCTGGTCTCCAGCTCCCTGCGGCCCCGCTCGCCCTGCTGCACCAGCTCTTCCTTCGGCTCTGCCCACAGTTTGTGACCTCCAGCCGTCTCAGAGGGCCGCCTTCCCCCTCATCCCCTCCGCCACAGTCTCCAGAGCCCTTTTCTCTCTGGGGACAGGGGCGTGGAAGTTGGGGCAGCCCCAGGACTGGGTCCCGGGAAGGGGAGCCGAGGGACACACCCTGGGTAGAGTCAGACCTCGGCCCAGTGCCGGGAGTGCAGGCAGGGCAAGGGGGGGTGGTGCCAGGCCAGGGGGCCACTCGGGGCAGCCTCCTGGGGAAGCATGGTGGGGGACACAGACACCCAGCCACCTCTGGCCGGGGCAGGCTGATCCCCTCCTGGACGGCTTCTGTGAGCCCTGAAAGCACTCAAGGGTCTTGCTCCCTGGTGTGTCCTGTGCTTAGCCCTCTGGCACGCACAGGGCAAGCTCAGCTAGTCCTTGCAGAACTCAGCGGGAAGGACGGGACCCCTCCTCTGCCTGCACCCTGCTCAGCTCGCCCCGACAGGGACCCCGGGCCCTTGAGGTGTAGCACCCTTGTGCAAAGCCGTGCTCACGGGCTGACCCACTCCCGAGTCCTCTCTGCATGCCACCCCTCAGCCAGGAATCTGGGCCTCAGTGGCTCCCCATCGGGTCCTGGCCCCTGGAGCGCCCAGTCCTGAAGCCTCCCTTTCCCAAAGTCCTGTGGGATCTGGCCTCTCCGCCCCCAACGCTGAGGGGCCCCCCCGGGCCGGCCCACCTGCCTCGGGCGCTGCAGCCTGCCCACCCCCCCCCACCCCGCACTGCCCTCTGCTCTGTGGAGGGATGGACCCCACCAGCCTCACCCTGCTCGCTGAGCAGCTCTGCACTCCCCCACCTCTGCGCCTGTCAGCGCCCGGGAGGCCTCTCCCCCGTCACAGGAAGGCTTCGGCCCTCCGGGCAGCCTCCTCCATCCCTCCTCCATCCCTCTGTGCCATGTCCCACGCCGGGCTGAACTCCTCTGCCCGGGTTGTTCCCCGGGGGCCTCTCAAGGCAGGGTTGGGCTCATTTCTCCTCAGATCCCTGGTCTCAGCACCAAGGACACTGCCGGGTCACCCAGAGAAGGAGCCCCCCTCCCCGGGGGAGCTGCAGTCCCCCCGCCCCCAGGGGGGATGAGGGGAGGCAGCCTCCTTGCCTGCTCCCTCTCCTGGCCCCTTTGCGAAGCACCTGCTCCTCTAGCCAGAGCCTGCGGGCCCCCACGTGCCAGCCCAGGCACGGTGTGGACTTGGGAAGCCCCTCCCAGCCCCTCACTCAGGACTGTGGGCCTCTGGAGGTTCCACGCTTCCCCACTCCCACGACCCCAGGGCACTGAGGTGTGCACAGAAGCATCCAGAAAGCCTCAGGGCCGACTGCACCATAGGCCGCCAGACCCGCAGGACAGCGCAGGAGGGCTCTCAGGCCACCCCAGTGGATGTGGAGAACAGGACGGACAAGACGGACATCTGAAGGCCGGACGGACCCCTGGGAGGAGTCCTTGCCGCCGGGCGGGAGGCGGGAGCGGGGAGAGGGCGTGCCAGTGGAACCGGGCCGCACTTGGGGGATGCAGGCGGAGGGGGCAGGGCATAGGCCGGGCCTGGGCAGAGGCAGCCCAGGTGGGCCCAGATGACGGCAAGGAGACTCAGAGTAGGCAGGGGGCTGTGGGGCTGAGGGGGCAAAAGGAGGCCAAGGGGGGCGGCCTTGCCAGGAGCAGTTTCTGTCCCGGAGGTGGGCCCGCCCTCTCTCCTGCTGGCAGCGCCCCCGGGCTGTTGCCGCCTGGCCTGCCCCGCCCAGCCCTGCGGTCACCTTCGCAGGAGCTCACTGGTCGCCCTGCAGTGCTGCGCCTCCCGGCTCTGCGTCCGCAGCCTGCGCAAGAGGTCCTCGCGCTC
Source organism: Zalophus californianus (assembly GCF_009762305.2). Lineage (NCBI taxonomy): Eukaryota > Metazoa > Chordata > Mammalia > Carnivora > Otariidae > Zalophus > Zalophus californianus. The sequence goes on along the minus strand of NC_045597.1, from coordinate 194,428,347 downwards.
CCGCACCTGCTCCCGCACCCGCTCCTGCAGGAGTCTCCTTGAGGCCTGCAGCTCCTGCTGGCTCTCGGACAGCTGCTCCCGGAGCCTGGCGGCCACGGCCTGAGAAGACTCCAGCTGCAGGCGCAGTTCCTGCCCGGGGCGGGGGTGCAGCGTGACCCCCTCTGGCCTAGACGGGCCTTGGACCAGACTCCCCCAGCAGAGCTGCACTGCAGACCAGAGCCCCCTCCCTGGGGCTGCAGCTCACGGGGGGGGCGGGGGGGGCCCAAAGACACACTGGCTGTGTCCAGACCCTTCCCCGGAGCCACCTCCTTCTCAAAGGCCCCTGGCTCCCCTCGGTGGCACCCCCGCCACCCTTCCTGTGACCCGTGGCTGAGCCACGGGCAGGCCGGGTAATGGCCCTCCGCACACAGCTTTGCCTCCGGTGCCCCGTGGCTGCCCACCTGCTCCCGCAGCTGCCGCCTCTCAAAGGCTGTCTGCACGGCCTGCAGTGTGGGGTCCGGGGTGTCCGGGGAGCGGGCCCGCGGTGGGGACACACCCTGGTGGGGGGACGCAGAGCGCGTGGGCCTCCTCAGCGGGCCCCGGGCCTCCTCATCTCCAGCGCTGCCACCCCCCCCAGCTCCGGGCCCCCGGCGTCTGCCCGGGCCACCTTCAGGGTACAGAGAGGAAGGGATGGAGGGAGAGAACTCAGGGCTGTGGCCAAGCAAGGCCCTTCCAGATCCTGTGGAGGGTCAGCCATCAGGATCCTAGCTCCTCTGCCGCGTTACCGCAGGAAGGACCCAGACGGCCTGCACCTCTGTGATGCTCTTCAGAACGTGCTGCAGGGACTCAGCTCCCTCCTCCGAGGTGTCCTCTAGCAGCTTCTGGGCAGATGCCTCAGCGGGGCCGGTGCCGAACTCCCACCCTGTGCCCGCCTCCCGCAGACCTGACGCTTCTCACAGCCCCACGCACCAGCTTCTGGACATGCATTCTGAGGGAAGAGATGGTTGCCTCCTTCTTCGAGTTTTGCTCTGTGAGCTTCTCCACCAGCAGCGCCTGCTCGGAGACCCTGGAGAAAAGGTGGGGGCCGGAGAAAGGGTTGTCAGAGCAGAGAACAAAGCCCATAGTGCAGGGGTGCCCTGAAGATGCACGGGCTGTGTCCACACTCCACCTGTGCTGTGGTCTACACCCTGGCATTGGCCGAGCGGGCCTTAGTCCCTTGCCTGGTCAGACACTTCTCTCCTGCTCTAGAACCTTCAGTGGCCCCCACTGTCTCTGGAGCAACATGCAGAATCAGAGTTCAGGCCACCACCCTGCCCCTGACTTGCTCTCCAGCATCATGGCCAGTGGCCCCTGAGGCCCTGCCCCTGTCCTTAGGGCCGTTGGTCCAGCTGCTTCCTCTGCCTAGAGCACCTCAGCCACTGAAATCTAACAACAAGTGATGTCATTGTCCCTTCCTTCCCAGGAGCCAGCTTCTTCTCAAAGACCCCTGGCTCCCCTCCGGGCACCTGGGTCTCCCTTCCTGAGGCCCCAGCATCTTTGGCGCAGGCCCTGGGGTGAAGCCCCTGCAGGCTGCATGGGGCCATCATGCTCCTTTGGGGCTGCTCTGGGGTTTGTTGGACTCAGCTGGCCCCCTGAGGGTAGGGCAGGTTTCTTCCCCTCAGCTTGCAGGTGTTTGTGGCCGAGTGACCCTAGGTTCTGTGGAATTGTGCGCCAGGGCCAGCAGGTTAGGCCTTCCCTGGGGCCCTGTCTCCCCACTGCCTGCTGAAGCTGCCCACTGGAGATTTCTGAGCCACCGACATGGTTCTGCGTCCAAAACCTCGTGTGCTTGCTCTGAGGCTCATTTGCACCAGGAGTAGACCTGGGCCCCTCCACCTGCCTCAGCTTCTTAAACGGGCTACCTCAAAGCAGGAGCCCACCTCTGGAGGGATGTGCTTCTAGGACGGAAAAGTCCACTTCTGGGACCCAGCTAGGAGGACGCAGTCCAAATGCATCCACTGCAGCGTCCCCTGAAACCCTCAAAGTTCGGGCGCTATAGCTTGGCCTCCAGGGGTTGGTTAGGGACTTGTGAGCCCACCTTGGGGACCATCCCTCTGCCACCAGGAGGGCCACCATGCACGTGAGCAGAGGGCTGGGAGGTCCAGCCTCCCGGCCTGCCTGCCGCCCGGCACCCACCTGGCCTGGAGCGCCACCTTCTCTGCGTCCCAGCGGCCCTGCAGCTGGAGCATCTCCCGCACCTTGTCCCCGTAGCTGCCGCTCCAGCTGCACAGCCTGCAGGGCCTGCTGCTCCAGGGCACCGGCCCCCGCTGCTGGCTGACAGACGCAGGTTTGGAGTCAAGGTTCAGGCAGGCTGTTTGCAGGCGCCAGGCTGTCCTGGCCGCCTCCGCTCGCATGTCTGTGAGACCCCTGGGATACAAGGGCAGCACCCCCAGCTTAGCCTCAGGACCGTCTGCGGGCTCCGGGCCCGAAGGCTGTGAGCGGCTGGGAGAGGCAGGGTCTGGTCACCTGGGCCCCTGCTCTCTGCCCACAGCCAACCCCCTCCCCTGCCATCCTCAGAAGCCTCCAGCACATCCCAGCCGGGGAGGGGGAGCGGGGGCTGGCCAGGCCGGCCAGGACAGGCTCTCTGCTTCCAGCACAACACTGAACCTCTGAGCCTCAGTCTCCTGCTATGCGAACGGGATCCTGACATGACATGTACCTCAAAGATCCCAGACCAGACCTGTGTGAGGTGCCAGAGGGATCCGAGGGGCCCTGAGCTCTGCCTGTGGATCCCCCGCTCTGCAGCATCCCCCTAACGGGCCTGCCCCGCTGCCTTCTCTCCCCTTGCACCCCTGCCTACCTTGCTCTGTCTGTTTGTGCTTCTCCCACATCGCTCACCTTTCCTGTCCGTTCCTCCACACCCATGGGACCAACCCCATGCGCCCCGTGCCCTCACCTCTCTGTGGTCGCACGCAGCTCGGCCAGCTGTATGCGGAGTGCAGTGACCTGTCTCCACAGGAGGAGGAAGTCCTGGGGCCCCCCTGAGTGTGTGTGCTGGATCTGAAAGCAAGAGGCTTGAGTCTGCTTCCGGCATGGGAGGTGAGAGGAGCCCTGCAACCCCACTCACCCTCTCCACAGCCCTCTCCTCTGGATGCCAAGCTGGGTTGGCTCCCACGGCAGGCAGCAGACCCAGCACCACCCTAAGTTCCTGCAGCCCCCTTTCCCATGGGCTTATCTTCCCAAATAATGCAAATTGCCTGCTTCCTGGGGAGCAGTGCTCACTCGCTTACCCCAAGGACCTGGGGAAGTGACCACATCCAGGTCCTGCCCAGAACCAGGACTGACCCAGCCTGGTCTCCCTGCAGCTCTCAGCAACTGTGCGCCCCCCCACCCCCCAGCCAGCACAGGGAGGGGGAGAGGCTTCCTTCCTCCTCCAGCACCAAGAGAGCAGCTCTTACTCTAGGGGAGCCCCTAACATGTCCAGGTGTGGGGCTTGGTCCCTGAAGGTGCCAGGGACACAGACGCCTCTACCATTTGGAGCTCACGGAGGGGAAAGTGGAGAAGCCGCCCGCTGAGACAGGGCAGAGTGAACTGGGTAGTAATGGTGGAGCAGGAGACCACTGCAGGACTGTGGGGGAGGGACAGGGGACGGAGTTGGGGGCAGTAACGGGACGGGGCCATGTGTGGCCAGCAGCGTCGGCCTTTCAGGGAACTGAGCTGAAGCCCAGGGGTCCTGAGTCTCCACACCACCTTCCCAGGCCCTGCACTTGGCTGTGTCCTGAGTGCTGACCTCCCGCGACCCCAGCAGGCTCTCCGCGGGCCCAGCGCTGCCCCATACTCCCTCTGCCCTCCCTGCCTGTTCCAAGGGCCTCTCGAACGCTGCTTTTGGACAGCGTGCCTTCACTTCTGCTGGCTCTCAAGACCCACACACCCTCCCTCCTTCATAAAGCCTTTGCCGATCCCCTGTCCTGATCTCACATCTGAGGTCCCCCCCTTGAGCCCAGAAACACGTCGCTGTAGGCCCCTGCGTGCCTGGGACCAGAGTCCTCTGTATACTTGCACCGCTCTCCCCACCCCCATTGTGATCCTCAAAGAGCAGGGATTAGACCTGCCTCCTGGAGGAGCAGATGCCTGGCCTGGCCTGCCCAATAATTACAATGAAACTACGTTAGATTCCAGACTTCACAGCTTCCGGGATGCAAGGCTGGGCTGGCCAACGTGGGGAGGAACACTCAGGCCAGGAACCGGCGAGGTCAGGAACTCCAGAGGAATACACGCAACCTCTTGCCAAACTCAGCAACTTGCGCATGTTTCCTTGACCACAGGGGCTCAGGGGACTGAGAGAAAAACCTGGGGTCCATCCAAAGGGGGAGTCTGCCCACACTCATGAGTGAGGTCTCAAAGCTGCTCTCTAAGGGGCGCCAGATGTGCCTGACCAGAACCCCCACGTGCCCACATACACACGAATGCACACACCAGCCCTGCCTGCAGGACACTGTAAGGAGGTACCGTGGATGGAATGCCTGTGTCCCCTAAAATTTGAATGTTGAAACCTAATCCCCAGTGGGATGGGATTTGGAGGTGGGGCCTTCAGCCTCCACCCTCGTGATGGAGTTAGCACCCTCATAAAGGGGCCCTGGGGAGCTCGCTCACCCCCTCCACTAAGTGTGCGTGTGTGCATGTGTGTGTGTGTGCGTGTGTGCATGTGCGTGTGTGCGTGTGTGCATGTGCATGCGTGTGTGCATGTGTGTGGTTATAGTGAGAAGGAGCTGTCCAGGTGTGTATGTGTGTGTGTGTGCATGTGCGTGTGTGGTTGTAGTGAGAAGGAGCTGTCCAGGTGTGTGTGTGTTTGTGCATGTGTGCATGTGTGTGTGTGCATGTGTGTGTGCGTGCGTGTGTGGTTATAGTGAGAAGGAGCTGTCCAGGCGTGTGTGTGTGTGTGCGCGTGTGTGTGTGCGCGCGTGTGTGTGTATGTAGTTATAGTGAGAAGGAGCTGTCTGGGCATGCGTGCATGCATGCATGCGCGTGTGTGTGTGCGTGCATGTGCGTGTGCGTGTGTGTGTGCGTGTGTGTGTGTAGTTATAGTGAGAAGGAGCTGTCCGGGCCCCAGGAAGCAGCCCTGGCCGCACACTGAATAGTCTCTCACCTTGATCTTAGACTTTCTGTCTCCAGAACTGTGAGAATTAATGTTAACATAACATAAGCCCCGGTCTGTGCTGCTGTGACAGCAGTCTGGTGGTAAAACGGGAAGGAAAAGGATCTTCCCTGTGGATACGGGGCGACAAGGCAGCCTGTAGTTTTCAGTCTGAAGTCATATAACCTGGTGGCTTAAAAACAACTCAGGCTGAAAATGCACTTCATTGTGGCCCCAAAGACTGTCAGAGCCCCTATGCACCTGTCAGAAGCAAATGAAAACCCTTTCTGGAAGATACCACATCCATTCCGGGTTCCAAAGAACTTTCACAAAGTTCCAAGAAAAATAAATAGCTCTTGGTTTAAAATAAAAAAATAAAATCACCAAAGACACAAGGAAACAGAGCACTATGATCAAAAGCCAGCAGAAACAATAGAATCAGATCTTAAGGAACTTGAGATGTTGGAACATCAGACACAGTGGAGAACATAACTATTTTCAGGACGCGTCAGCAAGTAGACGAGAGGTTTGGACATGTGAGTTAAGAGTAAGATATTTGGAAAAGAATCTACCAGAATTCTTAAAGATGAAAAACACAATATTTGGAATTTAACAAAGCAGGCAGGTTTAACAGAGCTTGGACACCAGAGACAGACGAGCTGACCAGGTAGGTATATTTGAAATTGTCTAGAATACAATCCAGGGTGACAGAGAGAAGACAGGCCAGGTTCAGAAGCCTGGGGGGCTCGGGGCGTCGTGAGAGCAGCTGGCCTGCTCGGGGTTGGGAGGAGCAAGGATGGGCACAGGCAACGCTCGGAGACGTGAGGGCTACTTTCCAAAAGTAACAGAGACACAGCATCCTGATGAGTCTGAATCAGAATAAACAGAAAGAAATCTGCACAGGGACACATCCTAGTAAAACCGCAGAACGGCGACGTCAAAGCTGCCTGGTGGGGAGGACAGATTACCTTTGCGGGGAGTCCACCGGCATCAAAGGCCCCGGGCACTGACTTCTGGCAGCAACCGCAGAGCCAGAGGACAAGGGAAGGGTCTTTAAGGTACTGAGAGAGAGCACCCGCCGACCATGAGACCTTCTTTCACGGCCAAGGGGGAAATGAAGACCCTTGACAAGCCAATCCAAGCTGAACTAGAGACCTGTCCTCCAGGGCATTCGTTCCGCTCTGCGGTCACAAGCCCGGCTGTAGGAGGAGGCGGGGGCAGGGTCGTGGGCTGCCTCTAACAGGCCCCCTGCTGTCAGCCACTACCCTGCGTGGACAGACACGGCCTCTCGGGGACACGTGTAAAGGTGGCACTCTCCCTCTGTGGGCGCTCTGCTTCCGCACAGCAGGAGGGCCCACCCGGCCTCCCACGGAAACCACAGCCACGGATGGCCGGGCACAGGGGCCAAGCCGTCCTGCGTGGCAGCAATGCCCCGGGCCTGCAGGGGCCCAGCCGGCTGTCCTTTCCGCCTGATGCTGGGCGGGCAGTGCAGGACGGCCCTGGGAGGCGGGCTTGTCTGAGGGACGTCTGGGTGTGATCAGCCTGAGGCCCAGGCACGCTGGCTGCCCTTGGCCTCTGCTTTCACCTGGAAGCGACCATTTTCCAGGTGGTGTCTGGGAAAAACCCTGCCAGTGGCGCCAGCAGAGGACAGTAGGAAGGCCGTGGGGACACCTGCTCCCTTTAGAGATGGCCACAGCTGTGGAGGCCCACCTTGCCCCAGGCCATGCCCCTTTCAGGGGGCTGTGTCCAAGGACAGACCAGAGCAGAGGCATGAAGGCCTCTTTTCACTCCGTGGCCACAAGCATAGCCGTGGGAAGACCTGCACCAGGCAGGGGAGCAGGGGGTGATGTGTCCCAAGCATCTCCCCCAGCCCACGCCAGGGGTCTTGCCATTAGCGACCACCCCCGGGGCCTGCGGCCTAGGGCACTGTGGCCTGAGCCCCTGAAGGGCTTAGGGTTTCGGAAGACTGTGATCAGGCAAGGCCTGGGCGGGCCCTGCTGCCGCTGGCCAGGGGCTGGGAGCAACGGTGTAGCCCCAGGCTCCTTCGAGTGCCCCCCCAGCCCTGCAGCCCGAGCAGGAGTCAGGCCTACGGAGACCTCCTTCTTTCTCAAGAATGGGGCAGGCCATGCCAGAGCCAGGACCCTGTGCCCTCATCCTACTTTCCAAGTCTGATCTTGGGATCCTGCCTGCCTGGTCTCGAGGAAGGGCCTCCCTAACATGGTGCCCCCACTCTGTAGACTGTTGTGGCCCAGCTCGATGGGAAACATGGTGTGGCAGCAGGTCAGCAGCCTTGCCCTCCAGGAGGAACCACAGCTAGAGCCAATTCACCCTCTCCCAGTCCCCACTGCCTCCCCCCTGCCGTGGGCCATAGGCACCGGGACAGGTGTCCCCTGCCAGTGGGCAAAAGCGGGAAAGCACCTGTCTCTCAGTCCAGCGCTGAGCCTCCCTCAGCTCCAGCTTGCTCTGAAGATGGAGCACACTGTCCGCTGTCCTGGCCAGCTCCTCGGCCAGCCTGTCGTTGGCCTTCTTCATGTGCTCCAGCTGTTTCCGCAGAAGGGTGTTCACCTGGGAGAGGCCGGTGCTCCTGGCCGGGCAGAAACCGCAGCAGCATGACCATGGGCAGGTGCCTTCTCCTTCCAAAGGCTCTGAGAGCCAAGCCCCACGCTCCCTGGGCCCGGCCAGGCCAGCTCAGTGTGAAGGTCCCCAAGCCACCGCTAAGCGGCACTGACCACCTGCCATGGGGTGCCCACAGCTCCCCAAACTGGGGCCAGTATCTGAGTGCCCCCCGGCACCCTCCGTCTCGGAGACGCCTGCTCGCCTTCTTCCTCCCACGCGGAGCGTCCCTAGCTGGGCCCCACGAGTGCGGCTGGCTCTGTCCCAGGTGCAGGGGTGAGCCCGGAGACGCATGAGAGGGGCGGCTCTGGCAGCTGAGGGGACCGGGCCTGGGAGGAAAGGGCAGGGCAGTGGAGAGATGACGTCCCGTGAAGGGGGGCAGCCCCCTGTGGCCGTGGGGTCCTCTCTCCACTGAAACTGGCCGTGATGGGTAGAGCGGCCCTCCGAGAGCTAGCCCTCCCGGCCAGGCTGCGAGGCCGCGAAAGGGACCTTCTCTGCTCCCCTTTCAACCCGAGCATCACCTCCTCTTGGGTTGTGACCCCTCACCCCCGCCCCTGCCGTTTTTTGAAAACTGGTTTTCAAAATGCTTCTCAGCACTTTCCTTCTGTTTCCAGAGTCCCTGAGGATGAAGCAAGTAACGGGAAGTATTCCACAAATGTCCTAACCTCCCCCAGGTCTGAAGACGCAGCCGAGCTCAGGGGCTCAGCCCCTCCTGGCTGTTCTCCCTGCAGTGTGGAGACATGCCCCTTCCCTTCTGGGGACGGTGTCCCAGAGCTTGGGGTCAGAGGCTACTTCTGGAGGACTGGGTTACCACTGGGGAGGCTAGGGCATGACACGTGCTGGCCGCTGGTGAACAGAGGAGCCCCTGACCATGAAGTCAGAGTGGCCCGAGCCAAAGGGGCCTGGGAGTCAGGGCCAGAGCACTGAAGAAGGGTGGGGTTGAGGGAAGCACCCATGGGCACCCCAGCACTAGCTGTGCTAGCAAGGGCCACGGTCAGCTCAGGGGGCCTGCCTGCAGCACTGGCCAGAGCACCAGCCTCGGGGGCGTCGGGGCCTGGAGGTGGCATGCTCGGAAGCGCAGGGCCGGTGAGACCCCCAGACCTATGGGACCTGCACCCCACACCTGAGGCCCACAGCCGGTTGGTCCCCCTCCCCACCCTGCTCTGCCCACTCCTTCCCCTGCCTCTGAAGCCTGGGGCCAACGCGTCCAGGGCAAGTTTGACTTGGAGTCACTTTGGGAAGAGACTGGCCAACGGCCCCAAGGCACAGTGGGGTCTGCTGCCTCCAGGGTGACGGCCGAGCTCCCCGGTAGCCCTGACTGCCGCATCAGTCCCGACTCACCTCTGCTCAGCGGCCTCCAGACGGCCCAGGCCTCCTCCAGGTCCACGCTGTGCTCTAGCTCTGACCTCCGCAGCCGAGCCTCGGTGGTCTCCAGACGGGCCTGGAGCTGGAGAGGGACAGCAGCCCACCTAGCCAGCAGCTCCTGAGCCCACCAGGCAGGGCAGCTGCGGCATAAAGCCCTCCCCGAGGTGGGAGAGAGGGCGCCCCTCGGGCCGCCAGCAGGGGTCTGCTGAGGCTGAGGCCCCTCCACACGATGGGGATGGGGCCGAGGGGCAGGCATTCACCCCCCGACCCTGGGCCAAGTGCCTGCGGCTGGCTGAGGAGGGGAGCCCCCGGGGCTGCTTCATAAAGAAACTGCAGGGCAGGCCTGGGGTCACCCCCGCTGAGAGCGCGAAAGGGTGGGGTCCCACCCCTCCGGCTGCCCCCCTCCCCGGCCGTTGCTGGAATCTTGTGTTCCCCGTGCCCCCTCCACAGGTGGGCAAGAGCCATGGCCACATGAGTGGCTTCCACCCCCAGCATGCCTGCTGGGGATGGGGGTCATCTGAGCCGAGCTGGACCAGGCCTGCCTCAGAGCCTGAGTCCTTCCTGGCTCCCTGCTGGGGCCTGAGCTCCAAGGAGAACAGGAGGTGCTAGGGGCTGCCCCTGGCTATGCCGACCCAGAGCACACTTGGGGTGTCTGGGGCGGGGAACTCAGGCCCAGCAGGCGGGCTGGTGGGGTGCTGAGACACGGGGAAATCAGGAGAGCCAGGAGGCCAGGGCAGGGGCTGGGGGTGACCACAGAGCAGTCACATTGGCCCCCCCGACCCCCGCCCCACCCTGCCCATCTGCTTGGGGGTGACTTGGGGGCAGCCGGGCCCCTCTGGCGCCTGCACAAGGGGGAGGCTGAGACGCCCGTGGGAGCCTGACATGTGCGCTGAGCTGCGGGGTCTGGGAGTTCAGTTCTGACTCATGAGGCTTACTAATCTGTCCGCAGGATTTCTGGCTTCTATTCCCACCACCGGTTCCCAACATCTCCCCACCCTGTGCTAGGAAGGCCCCCCACCCCCACGACTGGGCCCAGGCCACAGACAGCCCTGGAGGGCAGGCGAGCTCGCTGATGTCCTCCTGGAGCTGATGGGGCTGAGGATGCCCCCGTGGTCCTGCCTGAGGGGCTCACTAGGGGTGGGGGCAGCCGTGAGAGCGGGTGTTTAGTATGGGGGCTGGTGGTGCTGCCGATTCCCGGAAGCCCCGGATATCCTGGGGGCCTCGGGCAGCTGGTACGGGTCACTGGTCATGCTGGGGAAAGGGCCAGCCCCTGGTTCAGCCTCGGCTCCAACACTGGCACCCCAGCCCTGGGCAAGTCTGGCTGCTCTGAATCTCAGTTTTCTCTTCCGGAAACTGGGGTCATGTATCCTGCCACATAGTGCAAGGAGGACTCTGAAGATAGCAGGGGTGGGGTGGGCCAGACGCAACAGGGACTCTGAGCACCCCGCACTGGGAGCTGGGCATCTGCAGCCCAGTCCCGCGTCAGGAGCCATCGGGCTTGGAGTGGCAGACCTTGGAAAGAGGGCTTTGGCCTGCAAGTTTCCTCAGCTTTCTGCCATGGTTTTTCCCCACCTGAACAACAGGAGGCCCCCCCGAACCCCACACTTTATAACCACATGGCATCTTGCTGCGGGGGAAAGCATTGTGGGTGCCCCAGGGACAGAGGACCCAGGGGTCACAGCTATCCTCTGAGGGCTTCCCTGGCCTCGGCTGTCAGGAAAAGGTGGGGGGTGGGGGGCAGAGCCAATTCTCTACTACAAGCTCTGTCTGAGGGTTGGGGCCAATTCCTAGCAGACCCCCAAAAGTGAGGTGTTGGCGCTGAGGGCTCAGGACTGACCCGGCTGCCCCCACAAAGCCACCGGGCAGGCAGGACACAAGTCAACACTTCAGCTGGGCTGGGAGACCTGGGGGGGGACTTTGCAGGAGGGAGAGGGGGCCTGGACACCCGTCCTATCATCACCTTCCCCCTCCAGCCCATTTTCCCGTCTGTGGCTCGGGGTTTAGATGTGCTGTGGCTGACGTCACCTGTCATGCTATGTCCTAAGACTCGACGATGGTCCCGGCTGTCTGGCCACCAGTCCCAACAGGTGACTGCCTCTCCGCAGGCCAGGCTGCCGCCTTCTGCCTGCCACGTGCCCGGTGCGCACGCTTACCCGCTCACTGAGCATGTGGTACCTGCTGGCCAGCTCGTCCTGCTCAGTGCCTGCCTGGGCCAGCAGGTTCTCCAGCCTGGCCAGCTCATCCTGCAGGAGCTCATTCTCCTCCTGCGCACGGCCCGAGGCAGTCAGCAGCCCCTGCACCCCTGTAGGGGCAGTGCCAGCGTCAGTCCGGGCGGCCGGACCAGGGCCCCCCGCCTCCTCAGCCACGGCACCCTGTCCCCACGGTGGGCCTCTGGGCCAGTCCCCGGGCTCGCACTGCTGGTCTGCCCCGCTCTTCCAGGAGGGTCCAGCTCTGACCCGGGACCCTGGTGTGAGGATGTGCACTTCATGCTCCAGGCCTCCCTCCTGCTCCTGTCGGAGGGCGGGCCACCGACACCTTACCTCTCATCCACACCTTTAACCCCAGCAGAGCCCCAAACCAATTAGAGCAGAGGGTGGGGGAGTGGCCTGGACACTGGGGACCCCCACCCCCTGTGAAGCAGGGAGAACTGCTGAGTCAGGGTAAGGCGACCTCATCTGAAGAGCGAGTTGCTTTTCTAAGTACACAGTGGGCTTTCTTCTTCCTTAACACACACCTATCGTGAGTGACTGGTTCCCTCAGGAGGCTGGACAGACCCTTACTATAGAAAGGGGTGTCGGGACCCACACACAAGGGAGTCACCAGCACTAGCTAGGGCCACGTGGCCTGACCAGTGGGTGGCACGGCTGCAGGGACCCAGCCTGGGGCCAGTTCCTTAGCTGCAAAGCGCTCTGCCCCAGGGGGCCTGCAGGCAGGGTGAGCAGAGGTCTGGGGCAGGGTGCAAGGGGCCTGCTCAGTGTCTGTGCTTCCTGAGTGTTGACCTTCAGGATTTTCACTCATCTAATGAAACCCAAATATGATGAAATCACGACGGCTGGTCACAAATGTGTCACAAACACAAACGCAGCGCTGGACAGTCCTTGTGGCCTCGTGGTAAGCATGCTGTGAGTCTGGACACGTGACCCCTGTGGGTGACCCCGGGGGAGGGCGTGGTTCTGTGCCCCATCACACTGCAAGATGACAGGAGGGGCCAGCCTAGGTGGGGCTTGGAACCCGGAGGGGGACACTGCAGGGGCAGGGGACGCATGGAAGCTAGACTCCAGCTGATGGCTCTGTGGCCCCCCTGGTACCCACCCCCACCTCCATCGTCACCCCTACCACCGCCCGTCACCTTGGTGTGGTTTGTCCCCCAGGCTGCCAGCCACGATCTCCCGGATTCGGGCAGGTACAGGCATGGGCAAAGCCTGCAGGCCTTCCCCACGTACAGTCAGGGCCCGGTCTTCTCTGCTGGCCGTGGGACTCAAGACGGTGTCCTCCAGCCTCTGAAAAACAGCCATCCAGACTCACTTGGGGCTGGCAGCCTCCTGGACAGTGAGCCCATTGGGGTCCGTGGGGGCTACCACAGGGCGCTCCCCAGCCCAGCCGCCAAGTGCTCTGCAGAGGACTGCCTGAGGCTACCACCCAAAGCACATGCCTTGGTTTCTCTACCCGTAGAGTAACCGGCGGTGCTCTGAGCACTGGGGACCCGGAGGACACCTAGCCTAGCTGGTAACTGTGCCCTGCCCTCTGGCCCTGCTCCACCTCTGTGGGGGCCAGGCTGAGTGTTCACAGTGGGTGTCTCCAGAGGCACCGGGAGGCAGGTGCCCCTGCTCCGGTCCTGGGACCCGACCTCCCAACCACCTGCAGCAGCACACGGTCTCGCCACTTTCACAGTGGGGGCTGCTGGGAGGGATTGACAACTTGTAAGGGTCTAGGCCCACCCACCCACCTCCCTTTTTGGAGGCGGCCAGCTGCTCAGGGCTTTGCCCTGCCCGCCAGGAAGGGCACGAGGGGGCCCTGGGAGAGGGCAGAGCAGGAACCGTGGGAGGGGCTGTGGGAGGGGAGTGAGGACAGCCCTCCTTCCCGGCCCGGCCCGTCCAGAGCAGCTGGCCTGCCGGGGGAGAGGTCTCAGCAGGCCTGGAAGTGGGCAGGAAATCCCAGGGTTCTGGATAGTCAGAGACTGGTATTGGGAGGTCTTGGGCTCTGAGTTGGCACATTGCTTTTGTTCTGGGGATTCTTTGCATCATGAGGTAGGCAGAGCTGGGGGAGGGCCGGGGGGTGCCCTCTAGACCCCGGGCCCAGGCAGGGCCCTTCTTGCTGGGCCTAACTGTGGCACTGGCCATGGGAACGACATTCAGGGGCCTGTGAAGCAGCACTTCACTCTTGATGTGAGAGCGCTTGGTGTGACAAGACCACCGGGTGCTTCCCAGGGGATCCCGAGACAGTGACTCTCCAGGGCCGCAAACCGGGGTGCTCCTATCACAGCCCACCCAGTCCCAGACTTCTGAAACTCACCCCTCCTCTGGGCTCCCCGGGATCCCCCTCCCCTGGGGTCCCTCAGAACCTGCTCCCTCGCCCTGTGACCCCAAATCTCCCTCCTAGCCCAGGGTCCGGATGAGGGACCACTGAACCGCCTCCTACTGCCTGTCCCCTCCCTCCTCTGATTTCCTCCCAGCTCTCCCTGAAGCCTTTCCGGGTTCAGACGGCCCCACCTGGCTCTGACCCTCAGCCCCTGGCTGGTGGGGGTGGAGGGCTTCCTGGGCGTACCCCTGTTCTGCCCACCCCATTGCCCTGGTACATTCTCTCTGTTCTTCCTTCCTGAGATCCCAGCCTGGCATCTTCTGCACACACGCCTCAAATTCTCCCTGGACACAAGGCATGTTCCATCTGGACCAGAATGCCAAGAGTCACCACCCCCTGCCCCCGCCCCGAGACCTGGGTTCCTGCATGACACCTGGTGAGGCCCCATTCTGATCCCCAGCCCAGGTGCTGTACGGTCACTGAGCAAATACCGCGAACCAACTTCCACTGCCCTCCCCCTGGGGTGAGACCCCTAGTCCCGGTTCACCTGGGACCCAGCCCTTCTTCAGGCTGGAGCCTTACTTCGCAGTGATGCTTGAATTTGAGTCAGCAGGGGGCCTTGGGAAGGCGCCATCCCCCAACACCCCCCCATGCGCCCCTTCAGTATTACTCCGGGTGGGAGGTGAGCAGCCTGTCTCCGGCGGGGGAGGATGTGCCTGCTACCCTCTCTGGGCCAAGCAAGGCACGAGTGCCAAGACCATCAACCCCGCCTAATGTCCTCCTGGGAGGAAAGGCGGCTAAAGGGGCTCAGCCATTGTCTGCCCTGAACCCTGTATTTGCACGCGGGGAAACTGAGGCTCAGAGGGGTAGTGAGACCCACCCCGGCCCCGCTGTAGGAACAATGAACTCCAGGAGGCTCTCCCTCCGAGGCCAGCACCGACTCTGCCCCTTCGTCCTCCCCCACCCTCCCCACTCCCTCGGGCATCCGAGGCGCCACCCGCTAACGGGAAGGCTGAAGCAGCGCGGCATAAACTTGACTCATTCCTAACATTTACAGAGGGTCACTTATTAGCCGAGACGTCCCAAGAGGCGCTGGGGGCGTAATGGGTTCCAGCTGTGGCCGGGTGCCTGCGATGGGCCACGGCCCAGCTGGAGCCGAGGGGGCGCGGCGGGGGGCGCTCGGAGGGGAGGGGCCGTGGGGTGTTGAGGGCGGGGAAGGAGCAGGCCCTGGAGGGGCAGGGGCAGGAGGGGGAAGGGGGGGCCGGGAGGGGAAGGGGAAGAGCCAGGAGTGGGGGGCGGGGCCAGGAGAGAGGCCCGGTCTCCATCCGGGGCGGGTCGCGGGGGCCTCGCGGACCTCCGGGCAGGACCCCCGCGGCTCGCCGCCTGTTCCCGGCCGCCTTGAGTCTGGCCCAGAGAGGCTGCTCACTCCGCCCCGAGACCTTCCTGTCTGCAGCCCCTGGCCGCCACTTGCGGCCCTGCAGGTCCGGGCGGGTCGCCTCCTCTGCGGGCCGGGGGGCCCTCCTCCCCGGCTGGCCATTTGTGGTCCGGCCCCGAGGCGGGGGGTGGGGGTGGGGGTGGGGGAGTCTGCGTGTCGGGGCAGTGCACAGGGAGGCTTCCAGAAGGCTACCCCCCGCCCCGGGACTCTCAGTCCGTCGGAGGAGGACTGGACATCTGTTTCCCCAGAGACCCCAGACTCACGGTTGAACGCAGCCCTATCCCTTCCTCCTGCCTCCAGCGCCCTCCTCAGCTCAACTTGCGCTAAAGGCCCCTGCGAGGTCCCAGTCCCTGTGCGGCACGGCCCGTGGAAGCAGATCTCTGCCAAAGGGGCCAGGCGCCCCTTGGTCATGGTCACCCCTCCCCATTGCGGCTGTGTGGAGGGGAGAGGCTGCGCACGGAGGAACGTGGGCTCCCCGATCTACCCCACCCAGATCAGAGCAGGACTCCCCTTTTGAATTGGGCTTGGGTCCCTGTGCTGCCGCAGCCAGTGCACCGCATGACCCTGGGTGTGTCTCCTGCCTCAGGTCCTCATCTGTGAAATGGGAGGGGGCATCCCAGAGCCCTGGGGGTGCTGCGCCTCTGGGGAGGGTGGGGTGTGGAGTCCGGGGGACAGGAGGTGGCTCGGGAGGGCGGGTGGCCTTGTAGGTCAGGAATGGAAATGACACAGAGCAATTTCACTACTTCCTCTTGCTGGGGAGCAGCATCAGTAAGTCCCCGAGTGGCTCCCCCTGGGCGTCCAGGCTCCTAGGGGCACCAGACGCAGACCGCCTATTACCCAGGAGGAGGGAAGGATGGGCTCGCAAGAGGAGCCTGGCATCTTCGGGATGGAAGGTCAGGCTCCCCCACCCCCGACCTAGGGAGACCCTTGGGTGCCCCAGAGTGCGTTCAATGAGCCCAGTGGTAGGGAGGGAGGGGCACCCGAACCTCTGATCAAAATCACCCCGGGACAGAGCGTCCAGTGGACGATCCCCGCTCAGCCGGCTCACAGGCTGCAGCCTCCCGGGGCAGGAGCAGGCCGAGGGAGGGAGTGCGAGTCCAGGAGCTGTCCTGGGCCCCTCCGCCGGCGGACTGGCCGGCTGCTGCGTTGGGTGGCCGAGCTCCCACAGTGCCGCTGTGTGGCTGCCAGCGGTACTGCAGGAGGCTGTGGCTCCGGGGGCTGACCTGCGCCACGGAGAAGGGAAGGTCGCCAGCCCGCAGGAGTGAAGTGAGGCGGGGCATTCCCCGCTGAGGCTTTCTTAGCGAACATCGTCACTCCCGCTGTCGTGACCCCAAAGGGCAGGTTTCCTGTTCACTCTATGGGCGAGGAGGCTCCCCCAAGGTCACGCACCCACAAAAGGTAGTGTTAGGACTGACCCGCCTGTGGGTCCCGGCACCTTCCCCGTGGCAGGAGACGGACTCAGCAGGCACACTGGCCTCAGGTGTCCTGCCCGGTGTGGCACGTCCCTGAGCCCAGGCAGAAGGCAGAGGAACTGAGAACCTGGCCCCACATGGCTGCCGCCCCCTGTGCTCCTCCCTGTCTGCCCACTCGGGCCCTCCCACAGGCCCCCCTGCCTCCCTCGGCAGCAGGCTTTGGCCCTCGCCAGGAGCAGGCACAGCTGGGGAGGACACATCCGAGGACAGGGTCTGCAGCCAAGGCCAGCTACCGGACGTCTGCTTGCCATCCTTCCGTGGCTTGGCCTGCTGCAGAGAGGGCCCTGGCCGGGCTGGTGGCCTGCCAGGCTCCGTTTCCTGAGGAAAAAGAGCTCCTCTGTGTCTGCGGTAACACCTGGCCCCTGGCTGCTCTGTCTTAGCACTGGCCAGTTCAGATTTCTGTGCATTTGTGGAGCCTGCTGGGGCCCTGGGTGTCACCCCAGGAGCAGGGTCCTGCTTCTTACGGGGGGCAATTTGATCCTCAACTCATAATAAATGGGAGATCCGGGCCAGGCATTGAACAGGCATTTGGGGGTGAGGGGAACAACTTGTCATTTATCTCTGAGTCCCCAGCATGATCAGTGCTTGGTACAGGTCACCGTGTGAACGACGGAAAACCCAGCCTAAGGTGTGCATCACTAACTACAAAATGATTTATATTAAGGAACTCTCGGAAGGGCAAGGGCCCTGTTGGTCTTGTTTGCTCCTGTGTTCGCGGTGCGCACACAGGCTTCCTGGAGGAGGTGGCAGGACAAGCAAGGGCCCAGCAGCTATAGCGGAGGCACAGGTCAGGTGTCCAGGTGGAGGGAAGAGTGGGAGTAAAGACAGTGGGGTGGGTTCTCAAAGTCTGCATGGGGCCTGGGGGAGGAGGGTGCAGGGGTGGGGGGCAACGAGGCAGGAGGGGCAGACGCTGTGGGAGCCTTGGATGACTATGGACCATGGTGTGGCAGCAGGGAGAGCGGGGTTTCTGAATGAGGAGGGGGGGTGGCCCATTTGATTAGCATAACTGCTTAATCTGACCCGGTCTGACATGACCTTGGCTGCATCAGGGCAAATGGATGGAAGATTCGGAGATGGGCCAGAGCCTCTGTCCTTGGCTGGCTTGGAAATAGCGCAGGGCTTGGGCCTTGGCAAGTGCGTGAGGAGGGCTTGCCGCACCAGGATGCTCTCAAGCACCCTATAGTCGCATGGGTGGCCCCCTCAGTTCCCATCCCCCCTCATCTTCTGTCGTGTACCTAACACGTTGTCCAGCAAGCCTTCCTTCTTCTTATGCATCAGTGGTTTTTCTCTCTCTTTCAGACCCTGCTTATTGACACAAACTGTTTTAATTTATAACCCTCTTTAAAAAAGTGTTGCTCCCACACGCCCCATGAGGTACCCTTGCAGTCAAGGTCACCTGTGACCTCCATGTTGCTAAACCCAGGGGTCCATGGTCTCCATCTTCCTTGATCTCTTAGCAGCATGGGGGTCACCACCTCCTCCCTGAAACATTCTCCTCCTGACACCACCCCCAGTTGTTCTCATCTTGTTGGCCACCCGTCTTGGTCTCCTTGGCTGGTTCCTTCTTGCCTCTCCCGTCTGTAAGTGTGGGAGCGCTCCAGCTCCTCTTTCCATATACACTCACCCAGCTACGCACAAGCCAGCAACCCCACACGTCTATTTCCAGCATGGAGCTCTTCCCTGAGGTCAGGTCCGTATATCCACTTACCTCCCTCCCATCCCCGCTTGGATGCTAGTAGGCTTGTCCACTCTAAGGTGTTCCAAACAAAACCTCTGAGCACAATATACTCAAACGAGGTGTAGAAAACAATTTGAAGATCTCTACATGTCTGGAAATTAGGGTATTTATACCTCTAGATGACCCATGGATAGAATCACAATGGAAATTAGGAAACAGTTTGAACTGGATAATAACGAAAATTATTATATCAAAATGTATGGGATGTAGCTAACGCGTTGTTTAGAAAGAAAAGCATACCTTAAAAAAAGAAGAAAAAGAAAATGGGGATGTGAAATGATACAGTTGTTATGGAAAACAGTAGGGTGGTTCCTCACATTAAATAAGAAGTTACCATAGGACTCAGCAACCCCACTTCTGGGTGTATCCCCAAAAGAAGTGAAGGCAGGGACTGAAACACAGATTTGCACACCAATGTCCACAGCAGCGTATTCACAACAGCCCGAAGGTGGAAACAACCCAACGGTCCATGAACAGGTGAGCGGAGAAACACGATGTGGTCCATCCACACAAGGGAGTGATTCGGCCTCGCAAAGGAAGGACATTCTGGCCGCGGCTAGCACATGGATGAACCCGGGGGACATCGCACTGGGTGAAACGGATCAGGGACAGAAGGAGAGATATTGTCCAAGTCCACCTCTGAGGTCCTGAGAGTGGCCAGATTCATGGAGGCAGAGAGCAGAAGGGTGGGCACCAGGGGCTGGGGTGGGGCTGGGGAGTCTGTGTTTCATGGGGACAGAGTTTCAGTTTGAGAAGGTGAGAAAGTTCTGGAGATGATGCTGGTGATGGTTGTATATAAATGTCAATGGGCTTAATGCCACTGAACAGCACACTTAAAGATGATTAAAATGGTAAATTTGATGTATATATATATTTTTTGCCACCTTTTTAAAAGAAGTTAAACATTTTTTTAAGATTTTATTTATCTACCTATTTGAGAGAGAGAGAGAGCGTGCGCACGCATGTGTGCGGAGAGAGAGACAGAGTGGGTGAGACAGGCAGAGGGAGAGAGCATCTGAGGCAGACTCTGCACTGAGCACGGAGCCCAATGCCGGCCTCGATCCCACGACTGCAAGATCACGACCCGAGCTGAAACCAAGAGTCGGACACTCAACTGACTGAGCTACCCAGGCGCCTCATTAAAAAAAAAAAAAAAAAAAAAAAAAAAAAAAAAATTTTAAAAAGAAGCCTGCAAATTAATGAGATAAGCACACATCTCAAAAAATTAGATGAGCAACAAACCCAAAGAACTGAAAAGCAAAGGCATAATAAATCTATACAATAATGAAATAGAAGGTAAAAATACTGTAAAGAGGATCAACCAGTGGCTGAAATCAGAAAAGCAAAATGGGTATCGCTCAGGGTGCCCGACTCCTCTCGGCCTGCCCTGATCCCCCGAATGTCACACAGGAATACCTGGGTCTCCCACCCCTCAACTCCAGGATCCGGCGGCCACCTGCTTCAGATCCTCAGACATCAAAACAACAGCAAGAAGATACTGGGAACAACTTCTATCAGTAAATTTGAAAATTTAGATATGTGGACAAATTCCTAGGAAATTATCATTAATCAGAACCTACACCTGAAAGAGAGTCTATTTCGATAGCTTTTAAGGGGACCGAATCCAGAATCCCGGGCCCCCTGGCGTTGCCCTCCCCGCCCGGGGCTCTTCCTTGCGTCCGCCTTTCTGTCTGCTCTAGGTCTGGACCCCCTGAGAACCCAGCTCTGAGGGGGAGGCCAGGGGCTGGGTGCTCTGGGGTGTGCCGTGCAGAGGCTGCAGGGGCGCTTCTCCAGGCGTGGGGAGTACCATCAGGCCTGGTCCCATCTGCAAGCCACACCTTGCCCAGGCCCCTCAGTTTCCCTGTCTGCAGCTGGATGGGCTGGAGGAGCCCTGTGGCCCTGCCTCCCTGTCTGGACAGGCTTATCTGGGCATCTCTTGGCGCCTGCCTGCCTACTCACCCCCGGGGTGATGGCACCCAGATCTCCATCACCACAATGCAAATAACAGGTGTTGGCTGGGTGGGCAGCGCGGACCTCGGCTGGGACTCCTTGTGACTTTCAGTGACAGTTTCCCACAGACAGTGGGATTTGGGGGCAGCCTTGTCTGCCAAGCAATGGCCCACTGCCAGACAATGGCCCCAGCCGGCGTCTCTCCCGCAAACGCTGGTAGCCATAGCAACGTGCTTCAACCCTCAAGCCTCTATTTTCCTGGAATCCAGAGAGGATGATCCTCTGGGATGCCTGGCTGAAAGTGTCTTGAAACTAGTGTGCAAGCCTGCCCTCCCTCCATCTCCTTCTCTCCACCAGAGAACTGACACCCCTTGGGAGCTGGACAAAGTCACCCACCCAGCCCCTTGTTCTGTCTTGTGTCACCTGATTCAAGGGTCCCGTCCCATCACATTGTACCCTGTGTAGGCATCAGTGTGTATGTGCACGTGTGTGCGTGTGCGTGTGGAAGGTGGCTCCACCATGTCATTTAATCATGTGGCAACAACTGTGGGCAATTACTCTTCTCTGGTCACCTGTGCTGTTTATATAGGGCCATGTCAACCCCCTACAGCGCAGTCCGAGGTTCTAAGAACTGGGTTCATAAACAACTGAGTCAGCCGGGGCATCGGGGGTTCACTGGGATCCCCGAGGGGTCAGTCAGGGTGCGGACTGCCCGCCCGTGGTGGCCGGAGTCAAGTGATGGCAGTGGTAGGCGCCTGAGGGCGTGGGACGGCGGGGCCGGGCACTGGGTTGACTCTGGGAAGTAGGGAGTGAAGGAGAGAGGGGCACGGGGAGAGTTCTCGGTCCTCACTGTTGCTGCTGTTATGCACACGGGAAAGTTCTGGAAGTCAGAGAACAGATGCTGGGATGAACCACATCCGCCCAGCCATGGCAGCTCCCACACTCGGCCGCGAAGAAAGCAGTGAGTGGGACCCCAGTTTGGAAGCGTCGCCTGTCCCCCCCACCTGCAGTGTGCAGGCTGCGAGCCTGAGGCTCAGAGAAGGGGGCTGACGGCCTGAGCTCATGCAGGCATGGCTGGGGCGGCTGGTTGCTGGGCTCAGGTCTCCCCATGCCCAGTCCGGTCTCTCCCCAGGCCCCTCTCCGGAGCTGATGCTGCACTTGTGTGTGCGTGCATGTGCGCATGTGCGTGCTCATGCTGACCATGTGAGCCCTCAAGTGCCCCTTGGAGCTGGGGAGGTGTGGCCTCTCCGTGCACCCCCCAAGGTGCCCTTGAGCCTACTCCCAGGAGGGTGCTGGAGGGCGGGCACCCCACTGACCTGGATCACGGTGTCCAGCCCCAGTGGGGTCTGCTTTGCAGTGGCATCCCCATCACCGGGCTCGCTGGAGGCAGAACTCATCTCGGACCGGAGCACGGGACTCGGGAGTAAGCCGGGGCTTGGCTGCCCGGTGAGTGTCCTCCTGGCACCCTGGCCGAGCCAGGACCTGCTTCGGTGCTCCAGCACCACACCAGCACCACACCTGGCTCTTCCGTCAGAGTGCCCAGCTGCCCCCTCTGGGCTGGCCACCAAGCGGCCAGCTTAGCCCGGGGCGTTGCTGGGGCAACCGCGACGCTGAGGATTGAGTTTCCCTGGAAACAGGAGTGCAGGCCTTGCTGCCATGGGGTCTAAGGAACGCTGTTGTCTGGAAGCGGTTTCCTGGAGACCCGGAGGCGTCCTGGGTGAAGCTGTCCCCCTGAGCGACACACCCAGGAGGGGGCTGGCTCTCCCCCAGACCTCCCCCTCACCCCGCACCTGTGGGAAAGGGCTCCCAGCCTTCTGGGGTTCTCCCTGGGAGGACTGTGTGTTTGGGGGCCGCACACCAGCTTCCCCCTGAGGGAGAATCATAAACTGGCTTTCTTTTCTAACATCTAGAAAAGAACTCAGAGGTCAGTAGCTGGCTGGCGTCCAGCAGATGGGTAGACTGAGGCCTGGTGAGAAGAAAGCACCTGCCCAAGGACCAAAGGAGACCCCCCTCATCCTAACCTTGTGCTTGGACGCTTCCCTCTGGAGCCCCCCGCAGGATAATCGACTCCACACGTGATTTGTGTCACACTCGCCCTACTCCTGTCACTGAAAGCTTCCCAGAGCCACATAAAGGACAGGCAGGGACTCTCAGAGCTCACTCACTGGGGTGGTGGGACCCAGGCCCAGGGGCTGGGCAAGGTGAGGGACAGGCACAGGCCTGCACCCCTCCCAGCCTGGGCCTTCTGGGGCCTCTGGGCTGAGTCTGGCACTGGGCATCCAGTCGGACCAGTGTCCCCTCCCCACGCCTCATTCCAAGCTGGACCTCTCCCTGCGGAGTCCTTCTTGAACAGAGGCAGCCGCTGGAGAGGGGCCCAGCAGCCAGGAATGACGGCCCCTCAAACGAGTAGAGGCCAGTGTAGGGACTCTGGGGATGTCCCCCGAGACTCCCAGAGCCTGGGCTCCTCTGGGGCATCCCGGGAGGATGGGGGGCAGCCCACCGGGGCAAGGCCAGGAGGGACCTGTGGTGAGGGGTTCCTTGGTGGGAGCGCTGCCGAGGTACTGCTAGGCGCCAGGCTGTCTCCTCAAAGTGGAAATTCAAGACCGGGTCACCTGTGCTCAAAAGAAGTGTCTCCGAGAAGTGCCCGTGCTCTGTTCTGGTACCCTCAGGGCCTCTGCCTGCTGTCCCCCAGGAGGACAGCCTCCGAGTGCCCCAGGCAGGCATGGGCCAGGCTCCCCAGCTGGACACAGTCCCACTGGGCATCCAGGGCTGGCATGGGGCTCATTGGACACGTCAGTGCACACGCCCTAGCCAGTCCTCCTGCCCCGGGCCCCTCTGGACCAGCAATAACCTCCAGCTTCTGAAGGCACAGATTCAGAGCCCAGGGGACACATGCTGTGTGGTTGGGCACCTCCCAGCACCCAAGGCTGTCTACAGCCCGAGGAGCTTGGGAGAGGTGTGAGGCAGGTGTCCTCGGGGAGACAGAGCGGGGCGGGGGGCAGCATTCCCTATTGCTCAGAGGCTGGGCCTCATCTGACCCCAACGAGCTGGGCTCTGGGGGCACAGAGGGTGTGGCCTGCCTCTGGTGAGAGTTCCTGCCTGGGGAACTCACTGTGGGGCATTTGGGTAATGGTGGGGCGTGAGGGGGCTGAGGGGGCTGGCGTGATTATCTGTGGCCACTCCCAAGAATCCAGGAGAGTCGCTGCCCCATGGTGGGAGGGGCATCCTGCCTGTGCCTCGGGCCCCACCCCATCCCCAGCGTTCACCTTGGCCTGTTCTCCCCCTTAACCCCCCAGGCTGTGCAGGGAAGCCCAACACAGACCAGCCTTTGCCCCCACCTCTGTACCCTTTCCTCCAGGGAGAAGCCCAGCCCCTTGGGGGTTGGGCCCTGCCCGTAACCCCAAGGTCTCACTGCTTGGTGTCCATGCTCGTGGCCCCTGGTCCTGGGCCATCAGTGGACAAGAAGGAGAGCCCTCAGGACAGGGCAGCCCTGGGCCTGGGCATGGCCCCTGGGGAATGTTCTGGAATGGATGGAGGGTGTGCGAGAGGTCCTTACCACGCAGGCAGCATCTCTGTGGGATGGGCAGGGCAGGGTTCAGGGAAGACCATGGCTGGTCCTGACCCAGGGTAAGAGAATGGCCTCACTTCTTTCCGTCCGCCACTGGCCCCAGGGGCACCAGAATTTGCCACACTGGATTCCCGAGAGGGGAAGGGGCCTCAGAACTCGCTCGGAAGTACTGGCTTCCTGGTGTGAAGGCTGGCCACTTCGGCCCTTGGTCGTGTTTCTTGTACTCGCCCTGACAGACAGGACAGGGGCGGGTGTGGCTGGGCCTGCCGTGGATGGGACACGTGCGCCTGACATGTCCTCTGAAGACGGGTCACACACAGGGCAACCCCAGAGGAGAGGAACGGCCTGCCTCTGTCCCAGCCCCTCAGGGCCTCCAGGCAGCCATCCCACCCTAACTGGCTCTGGGATCTGAGCGGCTGTCTGTCTGTGCGCTTCAGTGACTCTGTTCCCTGGGGACATGCCTCCCCTGCAGAGCCAACTGTCCTCGGTGACCGTCCGACGGGAGGGTGGGCGATTGCTCCAGGAGAGGAGTGGCTCCTGCCGGCAGCCACGGTTCAGCTGACCCGGGTTCACGGCCTCTGTCGGGCGTGTCCCTTGCAGGGGCTGGACAGGAAGCAGGCCGCGCACTCTGCAGTTATATTAAAATATAGCCTCCTCTGGACACTCAGGCTCAGGCGCCATCCAGAACTGCGGACTGCTGCCCATGGGGGGAGCGCCCCTGGCTACCAGTCACTGTCTGTGTGTCTGTGCCCCATGACCATGGGACAGAGGTGGAGGCCATGTAACCGAGGGGTTGGATCTGAGACCCTTGGAGCCCCCCTCTCCCCGCTGCCCCTGCCGGGCCCCACCTTGGGCCGTGGCCCCCCGAGCCTCCTTCTTGCCTTGCAAAGCTTCATGGCAGAGCTCTCTGCTCCCTGTTGCCTCTGCCGCTGGCTGGGGGTGGCCACCTTCCAGGTGACAGTGCTGGCCGGCCACGCACCTGCTTCTCCTTGGGGGACCCCAAGTGTCCACAGACACCTGGACAGTAGCCCGCAGCAGACAGATGAACCCTCCCACCCCAGCCACCAGCGCACGTGTTCCTGCCACAGGGAGGTCTGCTGCTTCCTGCCCAGCGCCTCCTCAGTGCCCTCCATCACCCCGGTGCCGTCACCCCTGCTGTCGGCTGCCCTGTGGCCTCCCACATGTAGTCCCACGCGTCCTCGGCTTGATGGAGCGGTGCAGGTGGGAGGGGGTGATGGCCTTCATGCCAGAGCTGGTCTCTGCGAGTGGAGGCAGCTGGCCGGGCAGCGAGCCCCCTGCCCCAGGCTCCTGGGCAGGCGGCATGGCCTCCGTGTCCTCCCCAGACCACGGAAGCCACGTGTGGGAGGGCCGCACTGGGGCCGCTGGGAGAGGCCGCCTGCGGGGGAGCAGACCCGCAGGGCCCCTGGGCAGCGATGGGCGGGGGGCCAGGAGGGCAGCCCCTGGGACCCGGCGGACGAGGGGCAGCGATTTAACTCCTGTGCTCTGTGCCTCTCATGTCCGGCGACCCCACAGAAGATGCCTTCAAGAAATCACCAGAAACCAAGGGGCAGCATAAGCCCACGTGCCACTGGTGCTCGGACGGTGGGGAGGCGCGCCCAGTGACAGGGATGTGGACGTGTGGGAGCCGCGGGGAAGCCGACGGCCAGAGCTGTCTCCTCACTCTGACCCCACCACGCGGGAAATCTCTGGGGGAAGGCTGGGCAGGGGGCCTGGCTGTGGCCACATCGGGTGCCTGAGAACCCCTCCTCCCAGGGCCTGGCTCCCTTCTCTGCAAGCCCCCCACCACTGGGATTGTCACTCCTGCCTAGCCGGTCCCCCCGCCAGGCGAGGGTCCTGTGTGGAAGCACGTGGGACCTTGCCTTCTCTGAGTCCTCCTTCCTGCTCTGTCGGTTAGCTCCTTGCCCCACCCCAGGCCGGACACATCCAGCAAACATCATCTCCTGCCGGTCAGTCAGTCAGACAGCGGCTCAGGGACAGCCCGGTGACCTGGGCTGCCATCAGCCGCGAGGGACTTGTTTCTCCCTCTCACAGTGGTTTTTAGTTTGCCAGCCCCCGCCTCTCCCCTGGGGCAGCCTTCCTGAGTGACCGCGGGCCTTGGTGCCCCACAGAGTACCTACGGCAGCTGCGGGGTCTGTGCCCTGAGGCCCGCAGCCCTGGACCAGAGGCCGGAGCCTGCTGGGGTAGGGACAGATGTGGAGGCTGAGGCCCGCGGCCCTGGACTGGAGGCTGGAGCCTGCTGGGACAGGAAGTGGGGCCTTCTCAGCAGGGCTCCAGGGAAGACCCCAGGGCTGGGAGCGCGGGCGGCACCTCATTTCCCAGCTGCCTCTGCAACCTTTCCAGGGTTGAGCAAGGAGAAGGAGTGCCAGGTATGGCAGACACACATATGGGGCCTGTTGGGCTTGAATATTCCACAGAAGCAACGAACGAGTACTCACAGCCACGTCCCCAGCTAGTCAGACATGCATGTCAGATTCTGTCCACCTTGACTGCGTGTCCTGCGTGTCGTCGGGCCGCAAACCAGAGTTAGGCCGTGACAGGGCTGCCGGTGACCACCAAGCTGCCGGTGACAGTGGGACCGCCGGCACCCTGGGAGCCAGGACCGGGTGTGTGCAGCCTGGCAAGCGTTGCTGTTCCAGCCTAAAGCCCACAGAAGCCACGTGTGGGAGGGACCCTCTGGGGCTGGCCACATTCAGACCACTCATTTCAGCAGCTCCCGTGTGAATGCCGCATGGGAACTTGCTGACCCACGGGGTGCATCATGCGGAAAGGGTTGCTGGTTCCTGGGTAGCTGGTGGCCAAGATGCTGTCGGTCGCTGTCAGAACGTGGCCGTGTCTTGGGAGCTCATTCCTCATCTCTCTGCCGAGGGCTCTGGGGCCAGGCCGGCCAGTGGCTCGCCCAGAGTCTCACGGACAGCACTCCTGGGCATGTCTTCTCTTGAGGTCTGACAGTTCTGTGTGTCCGTGAGCATGAGCAGCTTCCAACAGGTGTGCTGAGTGAGACCAGGAGGTCCTGGAGAGAACGGCCTGCCACTGGGCATAGAGGGAGGGGTCCCCCCAGGCACCTGGGGCTGGTTCAGACCTCGCCGACCCTTTCTGGGGATCACACTAGGCAGCTCGGGCAGCATCTGCTTTCACATCTGGAGGCTGGCCCAGAGCTGTGTCTGGTGGCGGTCCGGACAGGAAGGCCTGGGACACCTGAGCGGCAGCCCCATGCTCTCCGAGGGGGCTGATGAACACAGGAGCTGCGTGGCGGCCTCCTGGAAGACGTTCCAACACGCAGTCTGGCTGGGCGTGAAGCGTGGCCACTTCCCGGGCCCATGGACCTGTGACTATTACCAGGTAGAGAGTGAGCCCCAGGTGAGACGGGGTTGAGGATTGTGAGGTGGGATCGGCTGGGGCTGTGCCCGGAGCCCAACTGTCCTCCAGGGGTCTTTGTAAGGCCGAGGCACAGGACACGACACAGGCACACCGAAGGGGCCCCGGGGGGACGCCGGCACAGACGGGCCTGGAAGAGGCAGGAAGGATCCTCGCCAGAGGCGCTGGGGGGACCAGGGCCCTGCCACGCCCTGATCTGGGACTTCTGGCCCCAGGACCAGCAGAGAATAGGCTTATTCTAAGTGCCCCGAGCGTGGTGATCCGTCCCAGCACCCACTGGAGGCTCACCCACGGGCTTTGAGCGGCGCCCAGCCAGTATGGTCCCGCCAGACGATGCCCACGACGCCGAGGCCATGTGGGGTCCGCCGCCGGACTCCCACGGTCCACGTCGTGGGCTGTGCAGATCCCTCTTTTCCAGCACATCCGGGAACTCCACAAACACAGGCTCTGCACGCTTGCCCTGAGCTCTCTCGGGAGGTGTACGCTACACACACATGCGTTGGTTGTTGGCACATCTGCCAGCCAGCAAACTCCTTCACTGGCTGCCCGCCGCGCCGGTGCCCCTGCCCACCCCAGTCACTCACCGCTCCGACCGGGGGTCTACAGGCCACTGAATTCCGTGGCTCATCTGTGGTCAGACACTGCCGAGTGGTCCAGGGTGGCACCTGCTTCTTCTCTCCTGGCCCTGCCCTTGCAGGACACCGGGTATGAGGGGTCCGTGGGAAGTCCAAGGGCAGACACAGAGCTGCTGTGGGGCCTAGGGCCTGGCGCCCCGAGGAGCTGGGGACATGGAACGTGTGTCAGCGGAGAGTGGTGACGGAAACAGCGAGGGTGAGCTGACCAGCAGAGGGAGGGTGCGAGGGTGAGTGGCCTTGGGCACTTCGGAGTCACTGTCCCAGAGGAGGGAGCTGCCAGGGCCAAGGGGGAGAGCTCTCCAGACGACAGGGGGTGGGGTGCACAACATGCGGGCTGCCCCGAGCAGCGGAGGTCCCTGATGCGCCGTGCCCAGGGTGGGCACTTTGATAAGTGGGGCTGCCCGCTCTCGTGGGCCAATTCAGGATTGACCTGAGGTCCAGGGAAGCTGGAGGAACATGACATCACTGGGTCGCAGATGGTGGAGCCAAGGCACAGACCCCGGGCTCCGTGACCCAGGGCCGAGGTCAGGACAGCGGGACCCAGCTGCTCTGCAGCAACGCCCCTCCCTACAGAGTCCCATGAAGACTGAAGTGCCATGCAGAGTGTGTGGGGGGAACAGAACATGGTATGGGTGGGGTGGGAGGCAGGCCAAGGGCGTCAGGGTCCTTGACACTGAGTGGCTGCCCTGGGAGAGGGACAGACGTGCTCTGGGTAACCCCAGAGGACAGGATCGGGCCAGGTCTGAGGAGGGAAACCCGTCTCTTGTTTGACAGTGCTATGGGCTGCCCTGTGAGGTAGTGAGCTCCCCGTCCTGGGAGGTGGGGAATGAGAGACCCAGTTCCTGGGGCTTCCAAGCACCAGGAAGTGAGTGCCTTGGATCTAGGTTCTGCCTCCCGCTTTGGGTGTCTGAGGCCCGTGCGTGGGTGGAGGCGCAGGCTCCCTGAGGGCTGCAGGGTGGCATCTCCAGGATACCTTATTAGGGACTATCTCCAAGTTCACTGTTTGCAGACACTCTGGCGGGGGCACCCAGCGTACAAGGCCAGCCCAGCAGGGCCAAGGGTCAGCGGGGGCGGCTCCCCCCTGGCTGGTTGGGACTTGCCCGCCTGAGCAGGGAGACAGGCTGGGCCGGGCAGGGCTCCTGGTGTGGCGCTGGAGGGGGCCGGCAGGGCGAGGCTTTCCACCCCGTGAGGAGGAGCTGGGGAGACTTCCCCTAGAACCAGGCTCGCTCCAGCTGCAGACCCAGGTGGGTGCGGGCTCCCCCCGGGCTGAAGGCCCCACAGGGAGGGGGGCAGGCCACATGAGGGCCTGGGTTTGGGGGTTGGAAGGGCAGTGCTGAAGGGAGAGGAGGCAGGATTCACAGGCGGGCTGCAGGCGACCCTCCACCTGGGAGGCTCCCTGCTTTCCGGGCACAGGTGCCTGAGTGGAATGCTGAGGTTGCTGAGGGAGCACAGCCCCCCGCCCTGCCCTCCAGGCTCCTCAGAGGCAGCTGCAGCAGGGCTCCCACACTGGGGTCTGGGGAGGCCACCACCCGGCCTCACCTTTGTCATCTGAGCAATGGGGCTGCCATGTGTCTTCCCCCAACCTGGTGGGGAGGCCGCATGCTACAGAGCTGGGGATGGGGGGCACCAGGAACAGCCCCCCACCCCAGCTCCAGGACAGCACAGCGGGAGGTGGCCGGGCCCTGGGAGGGGCAGCAGTCTGACTGTGGTATTTCTCCAGGGCTGTCCTGAGCCTGAGTGTGCCTTGGGCCTGAGAGGCGGAGTCCGTGTGACAGAAGGGAGGAGCCGAGGCGGGGTGGTGACCAGGCCCCGCCCCCTGCCCAAGGCTGCCAGTGACATTCCTAATTGTTGGTGACTGACTCACCCCCACTTCAAAGGCCAGGCCAGGCTCAGCTATTTAGCCCTGTGGCCGAGCTCTGGAATTCTGTTCTGCGGGGAGCGGGGAGCTGGGGCCCCACCTGAGGACCTGCTCCTCAGCTGGGCAGGTGCCTCCTCCTGTGCACACAGCCAGCCTCAGCGCAGTCCTCCCAAGCTGCCCCTGTGCCCTGGCCCCAGCCATGGCTGTGCAGGTACCCCTGTGGCACCACTACCTGCAGGCCATCCGCTCGAGGGGGGCGCCCCGGGTGCAGGACTACCAGCGTGCGGAGAACGTGCTGCTCACGCTGCTGGAGCGCGTGCATGAGCTGGACCCTCGCTTCCTCGTGGACTACTCCCGTGATCTGGAGGCCTTCCAGTTTGCCCTGCGCTCCTCGGAGGACCCAGTGGACATGGAGGTGCCCCTGTGGGTGGACGCTGAGGCCCTCCTGGTTGAAGAGTGGGGGGCCGCTGAGGCAGGGGGTGGCCCCGCGTCCTGCCGCCTGGGTGTCTCCAGGGAAGGGGCCAGCCTGGAGCAGTGGATGGCTGAGGACATCTCTAGCGTCTCTTCGGAGGGTAGTGGCAAGTGCTGTGGCCACATTGTACCCAGCAAGGTCCTGCTTGTCCTCAAGGACCTTCTGGTGGCGGCCATTGTGCACTGCAAGCACCAGAGCTTCATCACACCAGGTAGCCACCAAACGACTGTGGGCACACGTGTGATGGCAGGGCGTGCGTGCATGTGTGCGTGTGTGCGTGTGCACGTGTGTGTGAACAGGCTGGTCTCTCGGTGTGTGTGTCAGGGCACACGAGTTGAGGGATGCTCCTCTGAGGTCCTTTCTGGCTCCAAACACTTCTAAGAGGACGGGTCATGCGTTTCCATGTCACCTGATGATTTTGGTGGTCACAGTGTACTGGCTGTTACTTGTGAAAGAGCTAGAAACGACACACCCGCTGGGGCAATGTTTTCCCGCTGACCTGCTGGATGCGGGTCCGGCCACAGGTCTGGGCAGGTGCTTCTGTTGTCAGTCTCAGGTGTCCTTACAGATGACCCTGTGTGCAGCACCCAGTCGGGCGGCACTGGGAAGGCGGTGTGTGCGTATACAGGATTCCAGACACGTGTGCATAGTGAGTGTGTGCAGGTGGAAGTGTGCATGCATGCGAGTATGTGGATGTGTGTGCATACGTGCACAGTTTTGTTTCAGTGTATGGTCTGGTGGCCACTTGGTGTCCTGGGCCCTGAGCAGGCTCTGTGCTGGAGTCCGGCCTCAGTGTCTCATCCGGGTGCCTTCTTGGCATGACCAGGGTGCTGAGCCCCTGGGGGGCAGGGCTCCTGGCTGGACCACCGAGTGGTGGGCTTCTGTCCAGCAGGGGCTGCCTGCACTTTGAGAGCCCTGGAAAGAGGCACCGCCGGTGTGGGGTTCAGGACAGCAGGGCGTCCTCCCCGGGACCAGAGCAAAGACATCGGGTTGTCCTGGCAGGGCATGAGGACCAAAACAGAATGTCCTGCCTCTCTTGGGAGGGACAGGCCCATGGTGGCGGCTGGTCCTTGCGTCTGCCATGATGCCAGAGGATGGGGGTGGTCAGCCCACCTCAGGGACAGTGACCCGCCCCGGGCTGCTCAGAGCGGCCTCTGGATGGACTTCCAACACTCAGAGGGGACAACTTCTAGCCCTGGCCCCTCCCCAGAACTGCCTGGTGACCTGGGGCCAGTGGCCACCTTTGTAGGGCAGCCGGAGCCTGTCGTTAGGCACGCCTAGAGCCCCGGCCCCTTCCACGTCTTTTCTGCTCATCTTCTGAACCTCTCAATTACTGCAGGGCCATGTCTGTCCGCTGCCATGACCTCACATGGTCATTCCCACCTGGCCCTGTCCCCTGCAGGCCCTGTGCCCTCCTGGGAGACAGACCCACCTGTGGGGGTGTGCCCAGCCCTGGGCCGTCCGGCGCACTCTGAGCTGCCCCTCTCCACTGTCCCTGGGTCCCCACCACCCTCGGCTTCCAGGCTGAGAAAGCAGAGGAGCCTGGGAGCCACACCCGGGGGCCGCCTGAGTCTGGCACGCAGGGAAATTCCAGGCATTGCTTCCTGACACTTACCTTAAAAGGGAAGCACAGCAGCTCCAGGTGACAAGGTCCAGGCTGCTCTCACTGGGAAACAAACCGGTGAGACCAGGCTGGGGGCTAAGGCAGGGAGTGGCTGTGACAGGCTGCGGGTGTGGCTGGCTGCCTTCCAAGCCACCTCCGTGGACAGAATTTGGGACCAATGGTAGATAAGGAAATGAAGCCACCAACAGTAGCTCAAACTCTGAATTGGGGGGGGGGGGGCAGGGATCACTGAACTCCCTTCTTCCTTTAACTGATAGGGAAACTGAAGCTTTCTTCCTTTAACTGATGGGGAAACTGAGGCTCATGGGGGAGGATGGAGTGGCCCAGGTGGCAGGACCTAACTCTGGGCTAGGTCCCAAGAAGTGGCCCAAGAACTACCCTATAGGAGATTGGGGGGAGGGGTCTGCATAAAGGGGAGCCAGGCTCCTTCCTACAAGACCCCCAGTGCTGCGGATGGGCCAGGGTGGGACAGTGGGGGAACGCAGATCCCAAGCTTAGTCCCTGTGGAGACCTTTCTCCATTGCATATATTGGGGACTCCCTTTGGGACATGTCTCCCCGATGGCTGGTCCCTGACCTCTGGCCAGCACCCTCACTGGGCGGTGCTGAGGGAGGGGAGGGGAGACTGCTCTGAATCCAGGGTTGGCTGGCGCTGGTCAGGGCCAGTGATATGAGTGTCCCCCACACTGTGCAGCTTCGCTTCCTTTCTCTGTGGTATTCATGTTTTTTGGGGGAAGGGACAACTGAAGCAGAAGCCCAGAGGGCCCGGGTCATACCAGAGTACCCCTACCACCCCAGCCCCCAGCCCCATCACCCTTGGGATGTCCCCTCCTGGGTGGTGTGGGGGCCTTGGGTTAGGGGAGCGGCACGGGGCTACATCTGAGTGGTGAGGGGGCAGGAAATATCTTTACTCCGGTGTGCCATCTGGGATGTGGTTCTGGGGACCCAGGCTGTGGAGTGGAACCAGGGAGGGCAGACTCACTCACCATCAGCTCTCGGATCCAGGCCCTCCTGGGTGCTGGACTCCAAGCACACTCGTCCGACACCAGGCCTTCAGGGACACGTGTGTTACTCCTGGGCCATCCTGGGCCATCCTTCACCTCCCCAGCCCCTTCTGCGAGGTGTGAGGGGTAGCTTGAGGTGGGCACTCCAGGGCACGGTCGTTGCAGGATCTCTGAACGTGGACAGCCTGAGGGAGGGGGAGCTCCATCTGTCCTTGCTGGTGTCCAGTGGCTGGAGAACCATCCGCTTCAACGTTGTGCCCGTGGTACGGAGAAAGCACAGGGTGCCCGCCCTGGAAGGGGCCCAGCTGATGCATGGGTTCCCTGAAGGCAGCTTGAGAAGGATCATCAGCCAAGAGGTGGCCCTGGTACCAGCCGGTGCCCAGCACTGGAGGTAGGACACAGCTCCTGGGGTCTGTGGGGTCCTGGGGAGCCTGCAGGAAGGGGGCTGCCACTCCACTGTCGCCCTCACTCTGAGCAGGGAGTTCTGTGGGGGTGCCCCTCCCCCCCGCAGGGATCGGATGTCACTGGGGTCTCTCTGGGGGCGGGGGGATGTGGGATCTGGCCAGAATGCTCACTCCCCACTGCCGGCTTCACCCCCCTCGGAGCTACAGGGCGGGTGGAGCTGTGCCCCCGACCCACGTGAAGAGTGTGCCAGGGCAGGCTGTGAGGAGAGAGGAGGAGAAACTGGGAAATGCAGGAGGCTGTCCCGGAGGGGACCCTCACAACCCAGCGCGACTCCTTTGTTTCGGGTGGGAAAGCAGCAAAGAGAACGGTGACGTGTCCAGGTCAAACAGGTTCCTGGAGCAGTTGGGAGGGGGCCCCACACAGTGAGGGTGACCAGAGGAATTTGCTAGCAGCTTCCCAGACATATGGTGTGTCCCCCACCTGTGGCACTTAGCTGCAGGTCCCCCGTCCCCGCCTGGCCCTGGAGCCCCAGCAGCCCCCTGTAGGCCCCCAGTCTCCATCCCCTCATTGAAGTGCTGAGGCCCCTTCCTCACTCGCACCTGCAGGGAAAGGGAGACCCCGAGTTGGTGTCTGTGAGAGATGGAGAGAGTAGGGGGCACGGGGCAGAGGCTGAGCTGCCCTTGAGACCCCAAACCAAGGGCAGTAGAATGAGCCCCCTCCAGCTCTGACATGGCCTCAACAGCACCTTGCAGGCAGGGTCGCTGTGATTTGAGCTGGGTGACCCGCCCCACCAGCTCCCACCCCTGGGGCAGAGCTTCTGGGAACAGCGCACTGGGTTGAAGTGGGGGGGGGGTGGCTCTCACAGGTAATTCTTGGACGTGGATGACATTCATCCAGCTGGTTATGCCCTCCCGTGGTTTTCTGCCCCCAGTGAAAGGCTCCACTGAGTGCCTGTGAGCCCCACAGCCCAAGCAGGACTTTGTCTGGGCTTGTGAGAAGGAAGGGAGGGGGGCTGAGTGTTCACATGTACAGGTCAACAGGGAATGGCCTATCCCATGTCCCTCCAACCAGACTCTGGGTGTGCAGGTGGATGGCCATCCGGGACTGAGACTCCACAGAAGAGGGGGGCCCATGGGGCACTGGCCTCAGGTTCCACCCCTTTGGTGGCTCAGCAAGCACATGGTGAGCACCACGGGTGTACAATGCCCCATGAAATGCCCCGAGCTCTTGCGTGGCTGCCCAGGGAAGGCTGGACTTCCCAAATGGGGCATGGAGTGGACGTGTCAGCCTGAGGACCAGGACTGCTGGCCCACCCTGGGCAGGGCAGAGTGGCACCTTCCTATCCACACAAAAGGGCCAAGATGGCCTGGAGGTTTCCTACACTCCATGTTCTAGGGCCTGGGTGTCTCCATGAAAACCGACCCTTCACATTTGACTGCCTAAAAAGTGCAGGCCTGGGAAACAGAAACATGGGGGGGTGGTGCTGGGTGCAACAGGCTGGCCCCTGTCGTGGCCTGGACCACGCTGTAAGGCTCATGAGCTTCTGCTCCCAGGGAGGCCACAGAAGCTGGAGGCTTTCCTTTCTGGGCATAAGCTATGGGTGCAGGCTGCCCCTTGATACCTGGCTGAGGCCATGATGCTGACCGACTGTGGTGTGCCTGTCCTGGCTCCCAGGGTCTCCACTGATTACCTGCTCACCAGGCTGCTCGCTGCACTGGGCTCCTTCCCGGGCCACCGCCTGGACAGCCTCTCCATCCTGGACCGGGTCAACCGCGAGAGCTGGCGCAATGGCGGCCAGAGCCCCGGCCTGACCTTCCACCACCTGAAGGTGCTCATGGGGGGCTCTCGGGCGCACTGGGCCCTGGCAGCTGTGAAGGTTACCGGCCGGGGATCCCCCCTCTGAGAGGAAGCAGCCCCCTCCTGCAGCTCTTGGCTGCTCACCGGGGCTGCTGGGACATGGCTGGAGCTGTGTCCTCCTCAGTCTGTGTGACCATCAGGTGCTGAGAAGAGCAGGGGAAGGCAGGGCCAGGGGCACAAGGCAGTGAAGGGGGGGCAGATGGGGTCTCTACCCCTAGTGAGCCATGTTGGGGGGGTCGGTGGAGTGCTGCTCCGTGACGGGAGCTGGGGGCTGGGAGGGGGTGGTGGGCCGACCTGGCATGGGAGCTCCCTCTGACCCACTCCCCACCCCTTGCAGGCCTCCACCCACCTCTGAGGGGTTGCCACCTACTGGGGTGGACCCTTGGGGTCTGGCACACAGTGGCTCCTGAGCCCCACAGGAGCTAGGGATGGTGGAGGCTGGTGGGAGGAGGGGTCATGCCTTGCCTACAGCAAGGCAGCTGTGTGGCAGGGGAGGGGCCCCTGGCTGCGGGGCTCAGGGCCAGGGGGAGGAGAGGGTGCCTGGTGCAGCCAGGAAGCTCCATTCTTACAGCTTTGCCACACACTAGGGCCAGGACAGTGCCCCGGGGTAGGGCTCTTTGGGTCAGGCTGCAGTGCACAGTAGGAGATCATCGGAGGGGAGTGGGGGCATGAGGCAAGGGAGCAGAGAAGGCATAGAAGCCTCAGAATCTCCTGAGGGGGGTCGTGGGGTGGGAGGCTGGGTGGGGGCAGGGTCCCTCTGAGCCCGGACTCAGTGGCAGTGCCTCGGGCAGTCGGGGAGGTGCCAGGATGGAGGCAGCGGGTGGGGAGGAGCTGAGACACACACTTGGGACATCCAGGGGAGGCATGAAGTGTGTGGGGGGGGTGCTGGTGGGACAGGGGCTTCCAAGGGGGACGGCCTTGACGAGGGACCAGGTGTGAGGGCGGCGGGAAGCCAGGTGGGGCAGGCGGACGGCAGCAAGGGGGCCGGGGCCCTGACCGCACGGTCCTGCCGCAGACCGTGTTGCTGTGGGCCTCGGTGCTCTTCCCGGAGGCGGAGGACTGGGCAGAGCTGCAGGGCGCCGTGTACCGGCTGCTGGTGGTCCTGCTCTGCTGTCTGGCCACCAGGAACCTGCCGCACTTCCTCTACCCCGAGTGGAACCTGCTTAAGGACGCCGGCCTGGACCTCAACTCCCTGTACCAGCGTGTGGAGCACTTTGCCAGCCAGCCGGAGGCCTCCCTGCGCATCCACGTCACCCACCTGGGCCGCAGCCCCCCCCCACGCATCGGCCACGGGGTCAAGGCACTTCTGCAGCTGCCGGCTAGCAACCCGGCCTACTGGGCCACGGCCTACTTTGACGTCCTGCTGGACAAGGTGGGCATGGCAGGCTGAGGGGTGTCTCAGTCGGGCCCAGGGGGCATGCCCGTGGGGACAGAGCCCTGACCTACTCCCCCAGGGTCAGGAGCTGAAGGAAGCCTGGGCAGGTCGGTCGGGGGAAGGTGGAACATCTGGAGGTCAGATGGGCCACGAGTGCCCCTTGCCCGCTAGTGCCCCAGGAAGCCAGGGTAGCGGGTCTGAGCCAGCCTCTGTTACCCACCAGAACCGCCCCCAAAGCCACACACGACAAGGGTTCAAACCCCACCTGCCTACCCTGGGACTCCGTTCCTCATGAAGGGGTGTGGCTATCCCTGGGCCTCACAGGGACAGTTTCCTGCTGCGTCCCTGGACTCAGGCGTCCCGTGCCGCGTCCTTAGGAGTCTGCGTGCTGTGGCCAACCCCTCAGGGGTTGCCTGACTGCTCTGCCAGCTGGCCCTCCTTGAGCCCCCAGTGTTCTGCCAGCTCTGTTAAGCCCTCTCCTCCCCTGCTCCCACCGAGCCCACTCCTGCTCCTTTCCCCCAGGGCCGACCCCCACCCTCACCTGAAGAGCCAACACGGTCTCCTTCCGGGGCACATGGGGGCTGGAAGGATGAAAGCAAGAGGGGTGATACCTGCTCAGCCCTCCCCAAGCACCTGGTGGGCCTCCTCTGTGTCAGGCCCATCTGGGGAAGACACCTGCGTGTGAAGAAGGGCCCCTGGAGGAGAGGGCTCTGGGTGGGTCCACGCTTGGGGAGGACTGTGCAGGCAGAGACCCAGAGGCAGGAAGTGCTGGCGGTCACGGGGCACGTGTGGTCCCACACAGTGTCCAGGGCCCTGTGATGGCGCCCAGACAGCTCCGTGACCCCTCTGTGCCCCACCCCATCTGCAGTTCCAGGTCTTCCACATCCAGGATAAGGATCGGATCTTGGCCATGCAGAGCATCTTCTGGAAGACCAAGACTCTGGACAGTGAGGAATGCTGAGCTGCCTTCCCCTGACTCTCAGTCTTGACCGCCCACGGCCTGGCTGCAAAGGCCCCACGGAGGCCATTTGGGGAAGAGAATGGGCTTCACCTTGAGGCAGGTGGTGGGGGGTAGAGATGTCCACAGGGACCACCTCAGACTGTCCAGGGATGGCCTCATGGGAGTCTGAGTGTGCTGGGCAGCAGGCCTCCGGGAGTAGCTGCCTGATCCCCCGAGGACCTGGGATGAAGGTGCCTTGTGTTTCACCAGATGTGCGTTGATCCATTCAGTGTGATTTCATCAGACTCGCAAAACCAGGCATCTGCATGAGACCTGGAGCTCAACAGCTTGTCCCCACCTGTGTCACATGCTACTCTGTGGCAATGAAATACTATATATCCGACCTTGAATAAATTAACACACTAGATATACACAGTGGGGATGGTACTTACCACTTTCTGTATATCTACGTGGAGAATATTTCCCCGGGAAACAGAAGTAAAAGAAGCTAGTGTGCAGACAATTTCCAACTTTCTCCATTCCCTGCAAGTGACCACCCTCTTCCCAAGTGTCCCCACCTTCTAGTTCATAGAGGAAACTGAAGCCGACAGAGGGGACGCCTGGAGCTCCCTCTGCCAACCCAGGGCCAGTCCCGTCACCGTGGTGGTACCTCCTCTCCTGTGTAAGGTGGCATCTCCCGGCATCTGACACCACCCCTCCATCTGTCCTTACTGCTCCATTTCCCCACTCCACATTCTCTCATCAGCCCGTGGCAGCCAGCCTGCAGCCCCTTCCCCACTGAGCTCTCACGTGAGAGGCCCAGTGACCTTCACGTGGCCCAGCCTAGGAGACATTTTCTTCCTTCCACCCTCTTTGCCTCTCAGTGACATTCATTCCTCAGCTTCTGAGCTGCAGCCCACACCCTGGCTCCTGGAAAGGGGCCTGCAATCCCATGGCAAGTGCACGTAGCAGCATCTTCCCCAACCTCTTAAGTTTCCTATGGCCATAGGCCAGAATAGCCACACACGTAGGAGTGGAAATGCAAGATCCTTGGAAGACTATGGGATTCAGGGCCTGAGCTGACCCTAACACAGGGGGACACAAAATGCCATTAGGGTGGAGGCTTGCAGAACACAGAACCTTGGTCCAATCTGATTCACAGTGGGTACAAATTGTCCAGGCCTACCCTGTGATCATTTCCTCAGTATCTGAGTATGTATCAGGACGTCTGTTCTTAGCAGGTGTAAGAGCCTTAATGATAGGAAAGGCCATGGCGAAGACTTCAAAAGCACTTCTTTTCTCATGGCCAAAATAGTCTAGCAAAACATACTGTATCCCAGGGACAATAACAGAACTTAGCATCACCCCTCAAGACCCTAATTCACCAGTATGACCTTAGCAAAAATCAGATGAATCAAAAATGAGATACTTAGGTATAATCCAACAAAATATGTAAAACATCTATCTGAGGAAAACTACAAAACTCTGATGAACAAAATCAAAGAAGAGGTAAATAAATGGATATTCCATGTCCATAGATATATGTCAAGATGTCAGTTCTCCCCAACTTGCCCTATACGTTCAATGCAATCCCAATTCCAGTAAGCTACTCTGTGGATATTGACAAACGGATTCTAAAGTTGTGGAGAGAGACAAAAGACTCTCTCAGAATAGCCAACGTGACACTGAAGGAGGAGAAGAGAGCTGGAGGACTGACAGTACCCCCGACTTCAAGACTTCCTA
Organism: Zalophus californianus; assembly: GCF_009762305.2. Lineage (NCBI taxonomy): Eukaryota > Metazoa > Chordata > Mammalia > Carnivora > Otariidae > Zalophus > Zalophus californianus. The sequence continues at coordinate 194,389,291 of NC_045597.1, read as the reverse complement.
TAAAACTACAGGCATCGTGACAGTGTCATGTTAGTAAAACAACAGACAAATAGATCAGTGGGATAGACCCATACAAATATAACCAATTGATCTCTGACGGAGGAGCAACAGCAATACAATGGGGCAAAAATAGTCTTTGCCACAAATAGTGCTGGAAGAACCAGACATGCACATGCAAAATGATGAATCTAGACACAGACTGTACACCCTTCTCAAAGATTAACTGAAAATGGATCATGACATAAATGTAAAGCAAAAAACTATAAAATTCCTGGAAGATAACATAGGAGAACACCTAGATGACCCTGGGTGTGGTGATGACGTTTTAGCTACAACACCAGAGGCACGGTCCGTGAGAGAAAGACTCAGTCAGCTGAACTTCACTGAAATTAAAATCTCCTGCTCTCCGAAAGATGATGTCAAGAGAGTAAGACAAGCCACAGACTGGGAGAAAATATTTGCAAGAGACACATCTGACAAATGATTGCTATCCAGAATATATATTTAAAAAAATTTTTTTAAACACAAGAAAGCAAACAACCTGATTTAAAAATGGGCCAAAGATCTTAGCACACACCTTGCCAAAGAGGATATACAGATGGCAAAGAAACACATGAAAAGATGCTCCGCATCATATGTCATCGGGGACATGCACACGAGAACGACGAGAAACCTCTACAGGCTGACAGTGGCCAAAGTCTGGAGCACTGACGACATCAAGTGCTGGCAAGGACGTGGGGCAGCCGGAACTCTTGTTCACTGCTGGTGGGAATGCAAAATGGCAGCCACTTGGAAGGCAGTTTGATGGTTTCTCACAAAACTAATCTCACTTTTAGCATGTGATCCAGCAATTGCATTCCTTGGTATTTACCCAAAGGAGCTGAAAACTCATGTCTGCACAAAACCTGCAATGACTATTTATAGCAGCTATATTAACAAATAATCACTCAAACTTGGAAGCAGCTAAGATGTCCTTCAGTAGGTGAATGGATAAATGAGCTGGTCCATCCAGACACGGGGATATTATTCAGCGCTAAAAAGAAATGTGCTGTCGACCCATGAAAAGACGTGGAGGTACTCAAATGCTTATTACTAAGTGAAAGAAGCCAATTTGAGAAGGTGATATTCTGTAGAATTCCAACTCTGACATACTGGAAAAGACAAAATTACAGAGACAGTAGAAAGATCAGTGGTTGCCAAGGGTGAGGAGGGAGGGGTGAACAGGTGAAGCACGGAGGAATTTTAGGGCAGTGGAAATACTCCGCATGATGCCATACGGTTGGATACATGTCATTACACATTTGTCCAAACCCGTAGAGTACATGACACCAAGAGTGAGCCCTAATGTGAACGATGGGTTTGGGGTGATGATGATGTATCGATGTGGGTTCATCAGTTATAACACATGTACCATCTGCTGAGGGATGTTGGTCACAGGGGAGGCTGTGCACATGTGGGGGCAGGGGGGTCTATGGGAGATCTCTATAACTTCCTCTCAATTTTGCTAGGTATCTAAAACTGCCTCCAAAAATAAAGTCTTCAAAAATACAATACATTTAAAATGTTTTGAATCAATGGGGTCGTGGTGAATGACAGCAGATTCTAGAAACTGGACCAAGCTGTAGCTTGTCACCAAGGTGCACTGCGGGGTGTTACAGACTTAGTGGAAGAGGCTGGCACAGGCTGCGGACAGCGCTACATGGCAGCGCATCTGTGGAATGCATGCCTTCCAAGTCCCATGGGAGAGGGAGTTAGAAACAATTTGTGTTCACTTGGAAGAGGCAACGACATGAGGTCATGGTCTTGCCCCAGGCTGAGGTTGACCCGCTGGCTCTGGTCATGATATAGGCCTCATGGGCCTTCATCACCTGGACGAGTCCTGCTGAGTATCTTGCTGGCTCACGATATTGATGACATCATGGTGATAAGACCTGAGGAGCATTGACTGGCAAGTGTTTTGGATGCCTCATAAGACGCTTTTATTCCAAAGGGTGGGAGACAAATGTCACCGTCTCAGGGTCTGTGTTGTAGCTGAAGGTTTGAGACCCTCAGTGGTCTGGGCATGCCAAGACATTGCTTCTAAGGAATAGCAGGAATTTTTATACCGTGCCCCACCTACCATGATAAATAAGGGCAGTGCGACATGGGTCCTGCTGGCTTTTGCAGATAGCACGCACCTCACTTGGAATGTCCGTGCATCGGGTGACTCAGAGCCTGTTAGTTCTGAGTGGGGCCAGAGTGCAGGTGGGTTCTTTGGCAGGTTTGTGCCACCATACAAACATGGCTCATGACGGTAGCCCTGGGAGAGGGGGACACCACATAGCATCTCCGAAAACCCCGACGTGCAAGCCTGCTTCATCTGCAGCAGAGAACCACTCACCTTTCCGAATATCTGTCATGAAACTGGGCCGCAGTGGGGAAAGAGCCCCTGACCACGGGACCCTCGGTGGCAGTGGGATCTGAGCTGCCCATCACGAGCCAAGTATTACAGAGGGACCTCACCTGTGCAGCGAGGCAGGAAAAATAAGTAGAAGGCACGGAGACTGGAAAAGAAGTGGCACTGTCATATTCACAGACAAATTACATATCTACATAGAAAACCCCAAGGAATCCACAAAGAAACTGCCAGACTTTGTGAATTTGGCAAGGTTAGAAGACAGGTGAACGGAGAAAAGTTAACTGTACTTGTATACATTAAGAATAAATAATTGGAAATAAAATTTTTAAAATACCATTTACAACAGGGTCAGAACTGTCAAAGACCCAGGAATATGTGTAACGAAAGGTATGTAAGTCCTCTGCACTAAAACATTGCTGAATATGATTTTAAAAGACCCAAATTACCATTCACGAATAGGAATTTATATTTTGGTAATTTCCATTGTCCTTAACTTGATGCATAGATTTACTGCAATTCCTATCAAAATTCAGACGAGCTGTTCTGAAGAGATAGACAAGGTGATTCTAAATTCCATGGAAGTTCACAGGATCTAGGATAAGAAAAACAATCTTTAAAAGGGAGAGCAGAATCGGAAGACTGGCACGACTTGCTTTCAAGACTGACCATGAAGCAGCAGTGTGGGTGGCAATCCGGGGCTGGGCGGAGGCAGTGCCCCAGGAGGGAGAGGCCTGGGAGGGCCTGCAAGGACGATCAAGGGCAAGGGGCCACGTCCGTCAGGTGGGCTCAGGAAAGTCTGTTTAACAATCGCTGCTAGAACACGGGCTGTCAGTGTGGATAAAAGCGAACCTGGTCCCTTTCCCACCCCATGCACAAAATTAATATACAGTGCATTCTGAACCTCAACACAAAAGCTGACACCATAAAGTTTCCAGAAGAAAACATAGGAAGAGATCTTTGGAACCTCCACATCATCAAAGATGTCCTGAGAGTTTACCGACTGCACAGACCACAAGAGAAGACACATAAATTGGAACTCACAAAGGGAAAAGACCTGCTCTTTGGAAGACATGATTAAAAAAATGAATAAGTAAGCCAGGGAGTAGGGGATAATATTCATCATGCACCTGGCAGTACCTGGAACCTATAAAATAACGGCCATAAATTAACAATAAAAAGATGAAAATCAAATAATATGAGCAAAATACTTAAGCTGACAAGTCAGAAAAGAAGATCTATGGATGGCCTGTCCACACCTGAAAAGATGGTCCATATTATGAGTCATTGGAGAAATGCAAGATAAAACCAGATGCGATACGATTTCGCCCCCACTAGAAAAGAAGACACCACCAGATACCAATGGGGCTTGCGGGCATGTCCGGTGAGGATCTCAAGTGTTCTAAGCCGCGAGGAGCTCTGTGGACTCTTCCAGAGCTAGAGCTGGACCTACCGTATGACCCCAGGACGCCCCAGCGCCATGCACACCTGTGAGAATGGTCATCACAACCTTCTTCATCATAGCCCCAGAGGTGTGTTAAAGCAGGTGATAAACAGACGCCAGACCATGGAACCGCACCAGCAAGGGAGACAAAGCATGTCCCCGTGTCCCATGCAACACGCATGACTGTCAGAGCGCCAAGCGAAAGCAGCAGATACACGAGAGCATGTGCCATGTGATTCCGTCGATACGACACGCAAACACCTGCAGGGCGGGGCCGCCGGGATCTAATCAGATGGGGGGCATTGCCTGGCTGGGGCACGGGGGACCTGCCGCTGGGTTCTCATCCCCGTGTCTGCTCAGGGAAGAGCCAACCAGGACAGGGCTGCTGTCAGGACGAAGGCAGCCCAAGGGGCCCTGTCTGGCCTTCTCTGGGAGCGCCTCCCTCCGCCCACCTTCAACTTGTGGATTTCCGACCCTCGGGCCCTCTCCGCTCCTGCCCGCGTCCCTCCTGGTGGCCGTAGGCACATTCCGACCCGCGGTCCGTTGGCTCAGGGCCCTCCCCCAGCGCACACAACTGTGCCTGGCGGGCACCTGCGTGAGTGACAGGGGCCGAGCCAGGCCAGCCCGGGCCCTGCACAAAGACATGGGGCCCGCTGGGTTGTGGGTGCCCACCTCAACCTGGGGGAGGCCCTGCCTGGCCCCCTCCTGGGGCTCTTAGGACAGATGAGGACCTGGAGTGTGGCTGTGGCTGTGATTCCCAGGCTGGCCTGTTCTGAAACTCCTAGAAAGGAGGAGGGAGGGAGCCTGGCAGAGGCAGAAACCCCAAGTGAGGGGGCAGTTAAGGGACAGAGGGTCAGAGGGCGCCAAAGTGGAGAAGGGCAGGGGCTGGGTCCCGGGGCCACCCTCGGCTGTCCATCTGAGGCCCCTGCACTGGCCTGCACACCTGTGTTGTGACCTTCAGCCATCCTGGCTCCAGTCCTGGCTGTGTGCCTGGGGCATGTTGGGGCCTTAACATCAATGACTCGAGTCACGAGTCAGCCCGGGAGGCTGTGGGGGTTGCCCTGGAGGCATGTGTGCGGGTGTTCTTTGCAGGTGTGAGATCTGGGGCCAAGGTGTATAGTGACAAGGCCCCCACACACCTGTCTAACAGTCCTGGGGGGGGCGTGCCCCGGCAAGGATCTGCCCCCAAGCAATCCCCCAACCAAGGAGCCGTTGGGGCAGTGGTCACTCCCTGCTGGACGATTCTGCAGCCCACCCTACACACAATGAGGACAGATGACCAATGACTCTTTATTGAGTATTCGGGGCAGGCCAGGGACCTGCAGGGGCTGTGGCTCACTGGGGAGGTGCCATGGGTCCTGAGCCCACACGGTCCATCTCTGGGCGGTGCCTCTCAAAGAGAAGGACGTCCTGGGGCTGGGGCAGCTGCCCGGTCCTGCCCCTCCTGCATGCCTCGCCCCCTGGGGCCCAACTGTCCAGCAGAGTCTGTTTGCTCCTGGTCCCCGTCCGGGCCCCTCCAGGAGGGTGGGCCACAGGCTGCCAATCACAGCTTATTCTGGGGGCAGTGCTGCAGGGCCTCCTGCAGGGCATGGATCACTCGGTCCACATTCTCCCGGGTGGCGTTGCAGCCCAGCAGGCCGATCCGAAGCACCTGTGGGGGGTGGGGGGGGGTCCCCATGCAGATGTCGACCCGGCCCTGAACGAGGTCTGGGCAGAGCAGACGGGCTCTCCAGCGTGGGCGCCCTCCCCAGACACACAGGGAGCCCCCCACCTCGACCCAGGCAGAGCACACACAGAGCTCAAGAAGGGTGGCCAGGATGACGGTCAGCTAACAAGCGCTCAGAATCGCCCACTCAGCGGGCACAGCCAGACCCAGACATGGGGCCTCCAGCCTGGTCTGCCCACTCGCAGGGGAGAAAGGCCATTCTGGGGGGACTGGGGGGTGCTGCACCCCACGGCGTCACCAAGCTGGGGTGAAGGGGGGGCAGGAGCATTCCCTTTGCCCAGATCCCACCCCCCGCACAAACCCCTGGGTTCAGAGCAGGATGTTCCCATCTGGATGCCCTTGCTGCCCCAGGGACCTGATGATTGCTGACCTCAGCTGGGGCCTGGGCACACAGTGCTCCACGTGGGGCGGTGAATGTAGCTTCTGTGGTAGGTGTGGCCAGTCCCTGGCACTGGCCACGCCGAGTGGCTGCTGTCTCCTTACCTTCCCCACTGAGGGCCCAAGGCCACCCGTGATCTCAATGTCAAAATGGTCCATGACGTAGTTGACGATGTCTCTCCAGTTGTAGCCAGTGGGAGCGGCCACCGTGGTGACAGTGGGCAGCCGGATCGCCTGCAGGACGCGCCTGACTCAGCCACCTTCACCACGGTGTGCAGCCAGCACCAGCTGATCTGGCCCGGCCAGCCCTGCTCTCAGGCTCCAGAGGGGTGGGCAGAGACGGGGGTGGGCAGGGAGTGGGGAAGCAGGGGCCCAAGCACAGTGGGGTCACCACCTCACCAGCAGCCCGGACGCACTGGGTGTGTCTGTGTGTCTGTTCCCTCGGGCGGGTCACACCTCCCTGGGGCTAAGGAGCTTCTGTTTCCTACCGGAACTTGGGCTGACTGGCTGGTTCGGGGGACCCTCCCACTCTCCACCCCCGCCTGGCTGGACTGCCAGGGCTCTGAGGCCGATGGGCGTCTTCGGCTCAGAGGTCACCCATAACGACTTTAAGTGGGGAGGCTTTGGGGGAGAGCAGGGGCGTCAACCTAAGTGTCCTCAGATCCGGAGGGGTCAGGGACAGGACCCTGTGTCCGTTCAGAGGGGGCTGGGCAGAAGCTCTCCCCTCCCCGCCACCCTCTCCTTCTCCGCCCCCCACCTCCTGCTCTCCTTACTGGGTCCTTCACGAAGAGCTGCAGGCCCAGCCCCTGCAGGCGCTCCTGCAGGTACGCCGTGGCCTCCCGGTGCTGCCTCCAGCTCTTCTCCAGGCCCTGGGTGGGCAGAGGGCACCCCGCGGGCGCGACAGGGGAGGGCAGGGTGGGACGCCTCCCTCGGTCGTGAGAGACGGAGAAACGCCCTCATCCATGGGGGGTGGCAGCTTCAGGCCATAGAGGGGCTCCTGGGCTCCTCTCCTGGCCTGGACTCTGATCCCCATAGAGACCCCCCAAGTCCCAAGCTCAGGGCCCTGGCTCTGTCCCAGCGACCAGACCTGGAGCCACCTCGGGGCAGTGGAAATGGTCTGGGTCTGGGGGGTAGATGGGGGGCCCAGCCAATGGATGGAGCCTTGCGGCCCCTGGAGAATGTGAGGTGGGAGCACCTTGCTGCGGGTGGGGAAGGGGCTTCTGAGCTACCCACTGTCTCCTGTCTTCCCAGCACATGGACCCCCACAACCCCTAGTCCATGGGCCTCACCCTCTCTCAGCCACACTGCCCCCCATCCCGAGCCCATGGCCAGCCTGGGTGCTGGTGACCACCCAGCTCCCAGGGCACCTCAGCTCCTCCCAGCCCAGCGCTGGGGTGGCGGCTCTGCGAGCAGACACAGAAGAGCAAACAGCCAGCACAGCCTTGCAGCCTCAGGGAGCCCAGCCACAGCTCAGGGGCTCTTCCCGGCCTCTGGGCTGGTGGCTGGCTATGGCCCCTGGGAGACATCAGGATGAGAAAGTCTGCTGTGCTGGGGGAAGTGTCTCCTGTCCTGTGCCCTGCAGAACCAGCACGCCTGGGGCCACGCTTGGCCCCCTGTGTCCTGAGAGTGTGGTCGCAGCACTGGACGAAGACACCCCCCTGGTCACACGCCCCTGCTCCTGCTTGGCTCCTCCCTGACCCTGGGAGCTGGCAGTGGCTGGAGGCCAGCCTGCTGGAGTTGTTCCCCCTGACACTCAGGACCACCAGCCAGTCCCTCAAACCCCCTCACGCTCAGCCGGGCCCTCACTGAGCACCTCACTAAGCAGCCCAGGGGTCAGATGACAGTCCACACCTGCCCCATCACCACATTGACCCCCGGCCTCTGTCCTCGGCCCCCTCACAGCCAGCCCTCCCGCCCCTCTCCCTGCGCTCCCGCGTGGAGCCCGCCCTCTCCAGCTCAGAGCCACTGTCCTACAATGCTCCTCTCTCGGCTACACGGTTCATTCCACTCTTCCTCGTTGGCAGGAATCCCTCCCGTCATGTTTCCTCAGAAGGGCTTGATGGAGGCCAGAGGAGGGCCCTCCCCGGGGCGGCCGGCCTCAGCACAGGGGCTCCTGGGAGCTGCTGCCCCTGGGGTCCGGCCCCTGCCACGCCCCTGCTCCACGCTGCTGCCTGCCCCGCCCCCCTCACCTGTTCTGCCATGAGGGCCAGGCTCTCTCTCAGGCTGTACAGGCTGATGACCGGGGTGGTGTGATGGTATCTGGAAGACAGGACGGGGCTTGGTCCAGCGTCCCTGGGCGAGGGGCGGGCCAGGCTCTCTGACAATGGGTCTAGCCCACTTCCCAGGGAGCTGCTGTCCAGTTCTGGGCATGACAGACTCCGAGCTAGAGAAGCAGCTAGGTCTGGGGAGAGCAAGGCTCAGAGCGAGGACACTGGCCAGATCACCTAGGGCGGGCTCCCCTCCACCTGGCCTCTCTCAGCCCCAGTGGCCCCAAGAAGCCACTGTTCCTGCTGAGTAGGGCACGGTTCCTGGCACCCCTCAGCCCCGCGTGTGCCATAAGGGATCTTGGGTTGTAGCTAAAGTCACTTCACAAGGAGCCCCTGGCTCAGCTCCTCTTTTTGAGAGGTGGGTAAACTGAGACCCAGGAATGGGGAGATGTGGCTGGGCCAGGCCCAATGTGCCCGGAGGTGCACGGGCACTCTGAGAGGAGAGGGCCCAGTGGGAGGGTGGTGGGGGCCGTGCTGCTGGACCTGAGCCCCCAGTCCCAGGGGCATCGCTGGCCTGACCCTGGTGAATCCTGGGGCTCCAGCTGGGCTATGGGCTTAGAACCCAGTGTGTACAACTGGTGAGAGACTGGGGTGGGGAGAGGTCACAAGATGCAGCCCCGGCCCTGTGGTCCTCACATCCTGGGTTGGTCGTCGCAGCCCCAGATGTTGGCCAGCCACTTCATGTCCAGATAGAAGGAGACCGGCTTCGTCTTCCGACTGTAGATCTTATTTCTGGGAAGGAAGGACCAGCCTGAGTGCCTGCCTATCTGGCTGGGGCACCTAGGGGCAGTCCCGTCAGGCTCTCCTGGTTCGCAGAAGTGAGCCAGAGGGGCAGGCCCCCCCGGACCCCTGTGGTTGTGCTCAGGCCCAGGCAGGCTATGTGCCTCCCCAGCCCCTGCACCTTCCTGGGCCAGGCACAGTGGGGACCTCGGCTCGTCTGCTCTCAGCCCCCCAGTAATGCAGCTGGTCTGGAAACTTTAAATACACCTATTGTCCAGATCAGTGTGAACAGACAGGGCCTCTACCTGAGCTCCGAGCTCCATACTCAGACCCAGCCACCTCCGTGGCCCTCCCACAGGCAGCTCAGACTTCCCACACCCACGTACAACCCCCACCACATCCGAGATTATCTCTGTGCTGCTAAATGGCCGAGTGCCACCGATGGTAATCCTCTGCTGGGGCCAATCCCCCATCCCTGCCTGGCCTGGCTCAGGGTCTGCACACTGGGGATGTGGGGGACACTGGGGCAGCCAGACAAAGCTAGTCCATGACCAACCCCATGAAGAAGCTTGTGCATCAGCTCCTGGACACTGAGCCGGAGGTGGGGGCCTTGGGGATGGCCATGGAACCCCCAGTCCTTGGCTTGAAGCTGGGGAACTTCCAGAATGCCAGGTCCTGCATCCTTACACACAAGCCCAGGCTCCATGAAGAGACTCTTCTGGAGGCCACTAGCCTCATACCCGTGACCCTCACCGTGCCCCGGCTACCTGCCTGTGAGCTCAGAGCTTCAGTGCACCTGCCCAGGGCGGGCACCTGCCCAGGGCGGGCACCTGCCCAGGGCGGGCACCTGTCCAGGGCGGGCACCTGTCCAGGATGGGCGGTGAGCAGTCCAGCGGTGTGTCCGAGCACGGCCCGCGGAGTGCCTCCCTCCCTTGCTCCGATCTTCCCTCCTTAGGGGCCATCCGGCCTCACTGCCCATCCAGCCCCGGGTCGGGGGCCCCGGGGGTCACTCACTTGGCCTTGTCACTGAAGGAGATGAGTGAAGTCCCCGGAGGCGCGTTCAGGACCTTCTGGGAGCCCGAGTACAAGACGTCAATGCCTGTGGAGAGGAGAGGCGCATGCTCCTGGGGGGGGCCCAGCTCCACCCAGGGCGGGATCATTGCAGGTGCCATCTGAAGCAAGGCTGACCGTCTTGTCGGACTCAGTCCTTAACCTCTGCGACCTGACACTGTGTCCGGGGAGATTGAGTTAAATTGCAGGCCACCCGCTTACGGTCAGCTGGGTGTAGAGAAGCCCACGCAGGTGGCATCAGGGGCGAGCGGGCGTGTGGGGCTGGCAGAGGGGACGGGGGGAAACAGGTTTTCTTGCCACATCTTGAGTAAGAGCCCACTGACTTCCGCGAAAACCGGATTTTATGCCAGAGACACCAGCGACGCGTAGCTGTAAATCCGAGTGTCGCACCCGTTTGCAGCAGAGACCATTGTGAACCAACGTGCACTAAAGGCTTACACGGACAGAAACGCTTTCTATGGTTTATTCCTGAAAGCGCAAACCTGGAAAGAACCCAAAGGCCCGCCGCCAGGAGAGGCGTGAGCTGTGGTGCGTTCAGGTAGTCAGAGGACGCCGACGGACAGACACGTCGAACAACATGGCTACAGCTCACCAACCTGAGCTTGAGGTCTACAGACGCCACTGAGGATGGGCTGGCAGGGAGGGTAGAAGTGCAGAGGGTGTCCCGGGTTCAGCCCTGGCTTCTCTGGGCTGCACTGTCTCCTGGGACCCGGGCTGGAGCCTCTCCTTCTCTCCCACGGTGGGGACGGCTGGCCCCGGGGGGCGCAGAGTGGGCATCCCGGGGACAGCCCTGCCACCCTGCACTGCGTCCCCAGGGCCCCCTCCCTCTTGCCTGCCCGGAGCTCCCTGAGAGAGAGGTTCTGGGAGAAGTGTGCCTGACCAAGCCGGGTGGGTGGCTGCGGACAGGTACCACCCGTGTGGATTCGGACTTTCCTCTCTGAGGAAACGCTGGGCCTGCAAGGCTTCCCTGGGCTGGCCTGCAAGGTGACCCTGCAAACAGTGCTCACTGCATGTGACAGGCTGGTGGGGTGCCAGCCAATGGGGAAACTGAGGCCCAGCCTCACTGGCAGGGGCCCTGGCCCTTCTCCCACCCATGCCTGAGGGGTTCTGAGCGCCTCTCCAGATGCTGGAGGAGCTTCTCCCTCCCACTTGCTCCCCACATTGGGGCCTGACAACCCAGCAGAAACACTGGGGTGTCGATCAGTTCGTGGATCCCGTCCTTCCTGGGGGAGGAGATGAAGTTTCCCCTGGGGCCCTAATCCACTGTGTGGGCTAACGGTGAGCTTGCAGGCACTGCCAGACGGAACCCTCCACACCCTCCGAGCCCCGCAGCTGCGGGGTGATGGGGGCGTGGCTTACCTTGCTGGTCCATGTAGATGGGGACTCCACCCAGGGATGCCACCGAGTCCACCAGGAGCAGACACTGGTACCTGGGGGTGCAAGGCAGTATGGGGAAGCACGGGAGGTTTCAGACTCTCTGGAGTTTCGGGAAGGGCCTCGAGGACCTCCAGAAGGCCAGCAGGGAAGCTTGGGAGCCTTCTGCCTCCCCCAGGGTTTGTCCTCCTGGATGCCCAGACCCCCAGGACCAGCTCTGTGTGGGAACTGGGGTGAGCAGAGGGGCAGAGCAGGTGTCCGCACGGGCCCGGCCGGCCTGTGCACAGGGCTCCCCCCCCCACAGGTGTGTATGAGGGCCTGCCCCTCCGGTCTGTGATCCTGGGGGCGGGCTGGGGCTCTGAGTGGGGCCCGGGGACCAGAGCACACAAGGTTGGGCTTTCCTTCTGCCAGCAGTGTGCTGGCTGTACATCCAGAGCCCAGGGAGGACAGAGTCCAGAAACAGCCCGAGCTGAAAGCTTTGACTCTCCTCCATCTCCATGTTTTCTTAGGAAAAAAAAAAAAAAAGCCACGGGGCCGCCTGGCCGGCTCAGCTGGTAGAGCGTGCGACTCTTGATCTCGGGGTCGTGAGTTTAGCCCCAGGTTGGGCATAGAGATTACTTAAATACATTTTTTTAAAGGCATAAAGCATAGACAAGACCCCAGGGGACGAGCTGTCCTGGCTGGGGCAGTGCCAGTCAGCCCCCCTGTCCCCCAGGGTGGATGGCAGCCCTGTCGGGGTGATCCTGCCTGGTTGGAGAGAGCTTCTCTCCTTCCATCCCGTGGTCAACTCTCCAGAGCAGGACTGCTGGTCACAGGAGGGAGTCCCACCTGGCTACACCCAAGGTCCTGCCCATTCCGTGCAGGGTTGGGGAGGCTGGAGGAGGGTAGCGGAGGTAGGAGGCTGTTCTGGGGCTCTTGGATCTCAGGACAAGGTGGGGGCAGGCCCCAGCCATTCCTAGGACCCGGGTAGCTGGGTCAGTCTCACGCCCTTCCCAGCCATGGGGACTGGAGGACAGTGGGCACTTTATTGGGTGCCCCGAGCACCTGATCCTGCTCTCAGGTGGGCAGAGGACCCCAGAGGAGCCGCACACCGTGTGACAGAGGCGGGGGGAGGGTAGAAGGTCAAGATGGGGGCTGGGTCTCTCCTGCTGCCTCCCAGACTGGAGGGACCCGCCCGCACCTCCAGCCCCCAGCCGGACCCTGAGGTATGCCTGGCCCCGCCCCCAGCGCCCCGCCCCTGGGCAGGCTCACCTGTGGCAGAGCGCCCCATAACCGTCGAGGGGCTGCAGCACACCGCTTGATGACTCCCCCTGGGTCAGGAACAGCAACACTGGCTTGTGTCGGGCCAGGCCCTGTGTGGGACAGTGTGACAGCCGTGGGCAGAGCCAGCGGGCTCGGACTCCCCCTGGGCCCAGAAAGACTTTTCCTGGGGAGGGCAGGGCAGGATCCGCCTCCCAAACCCTCCTCTTCCCCGTGGATGGCAGAGATCTGGGCAGCGGAAAAGAGCCTCATGCCCTGTCTGTGTGTGTGCTGTGCTAGCCTCTGGGCTCTGGGAGGTGGGCTTGCCCAGGAAGGGAAGGACTTTCTTCCAGAGACCGAGGAAGAATGGCGCCAGCCTCCCACCTTGTCCTGCTAGGGCTACGGTGAGGTTCACTGAGTCCCCGGGGTCTTGCCTGGTTGGGATGGACCTTTCCTGACGGGGCATCCTGTGTGTCAGGGCACATCCTGCCTTCAGCCCCTCTTGCCCAGCCCACAGGACTGGGCTCCTGACTCAGTTTCCCTGCCAGGCAGAACCCTCCCTATCAGGCTTTCCACCCGCTCTCAGGTATTGGAATGCTCCTCCTGTGCCCAGTCACCTGGTGCTGGGAAGCGTTGAGGGTCAGCCGCCAGCCCCGGCCTCCCAGCCCTGAGCCCCCTTGGCTGGCCGGCTCCCTCTCCTCCCTAGGGCCAGGGGCCCCCACCCTACCTCTTCCACATCCTGCAGTGTGTAGTGGCCTCCAGGGTCCTTGATCATCGGGTGCACTTGGGCTCCTGAGGGCAGGGGCAGAGTGAGGGGTGAGCACCCTCCTCCGCAGTGTTGGCCACGGGGGTCTGTGCTGAGCAGGCGGCCCCTGTGAGGGCAGGTACCCGCCCATCCCAGCCCAAAGAAGCCAGAGGGAAGAGGAAGGTGGGGTGTGCTCAGTGAGGCTGTTCTTTGTGAGCTGAGGTTTCTGGGGCACTTGGGATGAGAGCGTTCAGGCTCAGTGGCACTGCCCCTTCCTTGGGCGGACCTCCCCCAGCCAGGATCCTCACCCGGGAAGTGAACAAGCATTTGCACAAGGCTGGCCGGATTTGTGCCTGCCCAGCAACATTCAGTGACTGAGTGGAGGAGGAATAGGGTGAGTGGAGGCTCCAGGAAGCCAGGCCCCTGCTCTCTCTAGGACCCCTTTGCCCAGCCCCCGTGGCCCCCTGCACAGCCGACCCCCAGAGCCGTATGGAGGCAGGAAGAGGCCGGAGGACCACCCAAGCTCCAGGAGGGAGCCCAGGGCCAGGGTGCGGACTGGGGGCAGCCCTCTGGAGCAGGGGTGCCGGGGCCCAACGGGGCCTGACTTCTGCCCCCGTGCCACCTCCCTTTGAAAACCAGTGTGTGGACTCAGGGGGACCAGGTGAGAGGTGGGGACCTCCTTGGGCCACTGGGGGCTGTCCATTAACCAGGACTGAGTGTGGCCATGTGTGGAGCTGACCATGCAGGACATTCGCGATGTTTCCAAATGCCGAGATCAATCATTAAACCCACGGCACACTCCTGCTTTTGATTCTTGTCTCTCTTCAGAAAAGTTTACTCTTGAGAGTGAAAACCTTGTCTGTGTCTCTGTATTTTGCATCTCCAGAAAGAGGGCTGTTTCTGAGATACTGGGAGGGGGCTTCAGCCTCTGACACCCTGTCCTGTCACAGGGTGGAGGTGATGCCTGGGTCCCCAGGAGAGCTGTGGGGGCTCTCGGGTTGGTGCTGAAATCTGCAGGTTCCCCGCAGCGCTGTCTCCCCACGTGCTCTGGTAACCGCTGTCCTCAGCTCTGGGATCCTGGGAGGTGGGTGTCTCTCGAGCACCCTGATGCCCCCTTGGAGAAGGCAGCAGCTGACCCGGCAGGGAGGTGGGGTCGTGAAGGGGGATGGGCACTCCTGGGGTGTGTGGGGTGGGTCTGCCGGCTTCACCTGGGGGGGCGGGCAGGAGGCCCCATGTCTTACCGATGCGCTCCCCGATGTCCGCGGCCCGCTGCCCCCAGATGCCATTGGCCCCGACCAGGAAGGAGTCCCCTGGCTCCAGGAGGTTGAAGAGGGCGGCCTCCAGGGCGCAGTGCCCTGAGCCACTGATGGCCAGTGTGAGGGGGTTCTTGGTCTGGAACACATACTGGATGCCTTGCTTGATCTCATCCATTATCTGGGGGCAGAGGGCACGTAGGTCAGGCCCTGCTCCCCCTGCCCTCTCCCAGCTGAGGAGGAGGCTCATCCACTGCCACCACCTGGATGGCCTACCTGGAACATCTCCTTGTGCATGTGCCCGATCATCTGCAGCCCTCCGGCCACCAGGATACGTGGAGCCAGGTTCGAAGGGCCAGGCCCCAGCAGAAGCCGGTTAGGGATGGACAGGGGCTTCAGCAGGGCCTTCGGGGGGGCCACCAGCAGCTGGTGGGAGGCCATGTTCCGCACCCAGCCTGCCGCCTGGGGCCCCAGGGCCACACTGGCCCTGGCTAGTGCTCGGAACATTTCCCAGGGGGCCTTGTGCTGGTGTCCGGAGGCAAGGCCGGTCGATGGGCTCCCGCTACACCCTCGGCCTGTCCTTGTTTGCTGTTGTTGTGATCTGACCCCTTATTGACGCTTCTCCCGCATGTCAGAGCCTGACAGCCAGGGTGTTGAACCCTTGCTGGGGGGAGGAGCCTCCAGAGTCCAGTCAATGAAAAACAGAGCTCGGCATGTTGCCCTCTGCCCTCCCACCCCTCCAGCTCCTCTAGGCTGTCAGGCGCCCAGCCCCAGCCAAATGCATCCTGCCGGACCCAGGGGGCCCCAAAGTTTTTCTTAAAGGACCAGAGAGCAGCTATTTCTGGCTTGGCAGGCTTTATAGGCTGTGTCACAGCTCCTCAATCCTGCTGTCGTAGTGCAAAAGGGGCTACAATGGGGTTGTTGCACGCCAATAAAACTTTATTTATAAAAACAAATGGTGGGCCAGATTTGGCCCAGGGGCCATCGTTTGCTGAGCTAAAGGAAAGGCTCAGTTTAGAAAATATGTATGCCCCGTGCGTATAGACCCACACACACTGAGGACATGTTCCTTCCTGATCCTTTGAGTAGTATTCCCTGTGCTTCTCCATTCCCAAGGGCCCTGAGGTTTGGCGTTCCCTCACGTAACCAAGGGCACGTTTGCTTGCGGAGCCTTCTCTGCTTGCGACGTCACAGGTGGGTAGAATAAATGCAGATCATGAAGCAGGAAAAGGGGCCAGACCCAGCTGAGCCAGAGACACCTGTACAGTGGAGCTGCTCGTGTCCCAGGAACGTGGAAAAGCCCATGTTACCAGCAACCAGGAGAAGGAGGCGCCCGACCTGCTGTCTCCTGAGCAGCACGGACCCTGCTTACAGTTCTCACGGGGGCCTGGTTGGAGCACGGGTGGGACTTCCTGCTCTGTGTTTAGGGCTCCAACACCGGGGGCCTTGGTAACCAGGGGAGCATCAGAGCTTCCTGCAGGACGCTTCACAGTGACCAAGGAGGCAGCACCCTCCCCCGGGGCCTGGCATGTGATCTCCTCCCATGACAACTTGATCCCCAGTTCAGCAAAATCCCTTCATTCAGCTCTTGTTGCTGGGTCTGGGTTTGTCTGGCATCCCACGGGCACAGGGACCCAAAGAGCCTTAGCCAGGCTGGACAGTCATGGTCTGGGCCCCTGGGGATCTCCACAGCCTTGCAGAAGTGGTCCTCTGTCCATCTGAAGGCTGAAGAAACAGGCAGAGGGAACAGGCCTCCATGCTGGCCAGAGAGCAGCCCAGCACGGGCCCATGCCCCTGGCCCAGCCCCAGGGCAGATGAGGTCCTAGCTGGCCTCGGGCATGCTCGCTGGGACTGTTAGCCTGGAGTGCCCCAGCATAAGAAGGCTCAGGTGGGAGCCCCTCCTTGCCCCTCCTCTCCCCTTCCCCTTTTCCCTCCCTCCCCTCCCCTCCCTTCCTTCTTCCAGAGCCCTCGCTCTGGACCAGGACCCAGGCTGGCTGCTCCAACTGAGGCAGTGTCAGCAAAGAGAAAAAGAGAAGCCTAACGGTGGGGGAGGAGGGTGGGCCCGAGGAGTCCCGGGTCTGCATGGCCTCCAGGGAGCTAAGAGCCTAGAGAGGGGGAGAACCAGGGGGCTGCCAGGGGAAGGTCAATGGGGCCTGGGAGGCTGTGGGGCTGGGCCTGGAGAATGAAGTATGCCCGTCCCAGGGCCTGGAGCGCAGTGAGGACCCAGGGGAAACAGCAGGGGCCGGGGAACAAAGCGGCGGTCTCCACAGCTGGAGGCCTGAATGAGGCATCCTGTGCAGGAACCCCTAAGGGAGCTTGCAGTCTCAGGTCCTGCCCCACCATGGCCTGTGGGACCTGGTGCCAACCTGGGGACGTCGGTGTGGCACTGGGCCTCTGGAGTCTGTGTGGAGTCAGCCCAGCCCAGCCCTGGCGAACCCTTCCTCTACCGCGAGCTGATCACCATGGGTACTTCCTGCCTGCTAGGAACCAGGGACCCACCCTCCCCGAGGGCTGGCTCTCCTCGGCTCAGCAGCCGCCCTGGCTCCTTGTCTAGAGCCTCCCGGGCCCTGGGCTCCTTCCTTCAGTGACGACACCCCTTCCTCTGGGCCCACCCTCCCTCCCAGCTGGGGGGCTGCACACCGCCCCCCCGCCAGGTACACACTTCCTTTACTCCAGACTAACACATGCATCTGTGCCTTGGCTTGTGCTGTTCCCTTGGGCCTGGAATGCTTGTCCCTCTCTTTGCTCAGCCCAGCCAAGCCTCCTGTCCAGGGAGTGATCTCAACTGTGTGGAGCCCCTTGGATGCCCTTCCGTCACGCCACATGCCACACGGGTCACACTGTTTATGGCCTGCCCCACCCTGGGCAAGACCCACGTCGTGCAGCACCGTGTGTCAGCGTGGCTCATGGGAGGACGGGAGAATCCTGGGCCCAGGGTTGGACGACCAGTCCTGGCAGGTGGATGGGCGTGTGCAGCCCAGGGAAACTGGGGAGGGCGTGTGCCTTGTCCCCAAATAGGAAGATGCCTTGTGTTCGCGTAACAGGGAGGGGGCTGTTGCAATCCGGAGAGGCGTTTCCTCAGGCCAAGAGCCGATTGGGAGCCGAGGAAGCCTGTGAGGACAGCCAACAGCAGGGCAGGTAACCGACCTCTGTCTCTGGAGCTCTAGAGACAAAGGGCACCTGGGCAGGTGGGCCAGGTGGCCTCGGCCTGGACGCCAAGGCCAGTGGCATCACCCATGCCGGGAAAACGTCTTGTGCTCGGTGTGGATCAGCCAGGGCTCTGGGTGGGGCGTGAAGTCCTCCCCCTCACTCCTGGGCAGGCCTCCTGGGCCAGCTCCTTGGACCCAAAGGGGTCTGTCTTCCCCCTTAAGCTGGGGGCACCTTGGCCGCAGCCCGCCAAAGCACAATACAGTCTATTTTTGTAATTTAACTCCTGGTTTCCGTAACTGATGTGAAAAGGGCAAATGACTGCTTTTGCCTATGGACCTGCCACCTGCCGTGCCCCAGAGCCATGTCAGGAAGGCAGGGTGTGAGCCGTCTGTCCCCAGAGCCATGTCAGGAAGGCAGGGTGTGAGCCGTCTGTCCCCAGAGCCATGTCAGGAAGGCAGGGTGTGAGCCGTGCCCCAGAGCCATGTCAGGAAGGCAGGGTGTGAGCCGTCTGTCCCCTTGGTGTGCTCTAGCAGACGATGACCTCGTCTGTGGGTAACACTGGCCCGCTCGCCCCCTCCCAGTGGCCCGCTCCTGCAGCCTCTCTGGCGGTGCTCGGTTTTAAATCTACAGCTAGAGCCAGCCTGTCGTGCCGTCCCAGAGGCCAGGAAAGGCCACTGAGGGCCCCCCACGCTCCCCTTTCCACAGACAGCCCTCCGGGTCCCAGATGGGGAGGGATTGGCCCAGAACCCGCAATCTCAGTCTGAGTGGCATGCAGCTTCGGCTCAGGGCAGTCCAGGTCACGAGCGAGTGGCCAGAGCGGGTCTCTGCCGCGTGTGTGTCATGCAGGACCTGGCCCACTGAGAGGTCCCTGAAAAGCACGGTGTCCCTGGGTAATTGCTTAGTTGCCACGGACAAATGTTCCTGACCCCATCTATTGCCGACGCCCCCGCTGCCCGGCTGAGCTGCCCCCTGGGGGTGCGGGGCGCCCTGTGGTGCAGGACTCAAGGGCCCACATGTGAAATGCCTGGACTGCAGGGAAGGGCCAGGAGCCCCAGGGAGGCAGCTGTCGGATTGCTCGGGCGCTGGCCGGGGCATTCCGTGGTGGCTGCTTCTCTCCTGTGCAGCCCCACGTGCCAGGCCCTAAGCCGGCAGTGGGGAGGCTGGTCCCTGGCCACGCCGTGTGACCAAGGATTGCTCGGTCCCAGCGGCATGTGTGCTGGAGGAGGCTGAGCAGCTCCACCAACAGTGACTGTGCGTCCCTGGGGTGCCTGCGGTGCCTGCTCTGTGCATCTCAGGGCCTCGCGGGGGCTCTGCCCTTTCCCATCTGGGGCTCCCCGGGGTGCTGCTTTGTTCATAACATGACAGTTGTGGCAAAGCAAGGAGGATGCGGGCTGGTGCGTGTCCCCTCCGGAGGCTCATGCCTGCCTGAGAAGTGGGGGCTGTGACCGAGTCGCCCCCCAACCCTACCCCCCGGGCTCCCGCAGCCCGTGCCCCTCCCTACAGGGCAGCTGCACGACCAGCTTGGCCGGATTTCCCAACAAGAGATACATTTGAGTAGTTTCATCATTTCATGCTTGAGAGATATTTTTCACTGACATTTGGACTTAAATACTGCTTTGAACAGAGGAGAAGCCCACACCAGGATCACCCAGGTGCCCCACCCTCTCACACCCCAAAACCCGGGAAAGCGGCTTTTTGTGTTCCCCGCAGAGAAATCGCGAGAGCTGGTACAGGCTGGCTTTCACACACACGGAGCAAGCAGGCCCAGGCGTCACTGTGAGCCCGGATTGGATGGGTCCGTCACAAACTTTAACTCCAAAATTCAACAATAGGATTGTCCAAACCCGGGACGCAAGATTTTCTGGGAAAGTTTGATGGACCTCCAGCTGCCTAGATGCGCATGCCTGCCCTCCCCACCCCAGGTCCCAGAGTGCTGACATAAGCCCCCTCTGACCGGTCTCCTGCAAGCTGCAGGTGGTACCCTAAATGTGTGCTGAGGTGAGGGGTGCCACCCTCGGGGGTCCCTGGGGCTCGAGACTCCTCCTGAGAGATGGGGGCCTGGCTCCTCGTCCCCTCCCCCAGAGGGTTCATCCAGCTGGTCCTCACGGAGGTGGTGAACTCAGGTCCCCAGGGAGGGGACGCTTGCCCGGGCCCACAGCAGGACCAGCACCCACACATCACATCGGGGAACTCCTAAGGCCTAGGGGCTCCTCGGGGGGGGTCTCACACACAGCCCCCGGGTCCTCCTCTTCCTTCAGGACCCTCTGCTCCATTCTGGCCCTGCTGCCTGGCCCCTGGCCCCGAGGAGGGGCGTCTCTTGCACGGCCCCCCTGCCCTCACCATTCTCACACCCCTGAGTGTTTGACACGTCAGCTCAGGAAACACACAGGAGTGGAAGCGGTCCTTGGCTATGTCTCTCGGTGTCTCGGCCCGGCTGGCAGAGGCTGAGGCACCCCCGCCCCAGGCCGCCTCGTGGAAACAGCCCAGCGCTTACGGGAAGAGGCTCAGACATGCCCCTCATGGCTGCGAGGGTTGGCCCCTGGCCCCAAACTCTATTCCTGTTCCTACGGCCCTTTCCCGTCTGACCCTCAGTGAGAGCTTCGTAAACGTCCATTCCCCTACACTCAGTCATTTTCTAGAGGGAGGCTGGGTGTGGACGCTGTTGGAGGAGTTGAATGGACAGATTCTTCTCGGGCCCTGGCGCTGATCCAGGCTCAGACGCCCTCGGGCGGGGCTCTGTCTGTGGCGGGGGTGTGGGCGCCCGCCCTCCCCTGCATCTCTGCAAACCATTGCCCTGAACCCCTTATCCTGCTGCTCTCGAAAACCCAGTGGGCTCTGCTGTTCTGGAAAATTCCCCCAGGAAAATGAATCCCATGCCTTCCTGAGATGTACTTTTGCAGCAGAGTTTAAGATGAAGGTATTCATGCACTCACTGTACATAATTTTGAAAAAGAACAAAATAAATTTAAAACAAATTAAATGCCTAGAAACCCTCTATTTACACTAGGCCACTTTTGTAATGGGAGGGGGCTCACTTTCTTGTGCTCAGTTTGCCAGATGTTTGCCTAGGTCATGGCAATCACTTGGCGTAGACTGGTATTTGAGTGGAGTCAGTGCCAGAACATTCTTGGGTCCCTGACAGAAGGACAGAACAGACCAGAGCCACACGCCCTCACGCACTCCTCTGAGTGCTCCTGGACACTCGGAGTTTGTCTCCCATTCCAATTTATTTAAAGATCTTATTTTTCAAAAATCATCTCTATATCCAAGGGGCTCGAACTCACAACCCCAAGATCAAGAGTCGCACGCTCTACCGACTGAGCCGCCCGGGTGCCCTTCAATTTTTTTTTTTTTTTTTTTTTTTAATGAACATTGGAAGAAGCGGTTTCTTAAGCCATTTGATGCAGCAAGCTGCTGGCTTCCTTCATCAGCGTGGCCTGTGAGCAGGTGTGTTTGGTTTAGCTGCAGCTTAAATAAACATTTTCCACGGTGATTCTAGAGCAGATTTCTTTTCATCGGCTCTGCCTGACATCCAGGGAGCTGCTTGTCACCTGCTGTGCAGAAGAGAGTCAACAAGGAGGCCCCACTACCCTCCTGGGTGGCCCTCTGCGGGAGTTCCCGGGAGAGTTCCCGGCACCCTCATGGATGAGAGGACCTCGCTGCCCCTGCACCTCTGTGCAGCGTGGTTCATGCTGAGCACCTGCTTCCTCCTGGGTGCCCCGAATCGACAGCAGGCAGGGGTGCCCCGGGCCCAGCCCCCGATAAAAACCCTGGGCTCTGCGTCTCTCCTGGGCTCCCCTGAAGACAGCACCTCACACGTCGTCACGCCTGGTGGTGGCCTGTGTAACTCCGGGGGGAGGGGCCCCGGAAGCTCAGGCCTGGTCCCCCAGAATTCTCCCTTCCTGTGTTGCACCATTTCTCTGCTGTGAATCCCAGCTGGGGGTACGACCTCTGCTGAGTCTGGGGGGCCCTAGTGAGTCACCGAGCCGGGTGGTCCTGGGGACACTGACAAGTATGCACAATTGGCTTTTTAAAACTGCGGAAATTTAATGTTTTCCCCTAGCACTGACAAATCTGTGATCAGACCTACATTCCTGTCCTCCATGCAACCAACTTCTGCCTCATTTTTTCCCCCATTCTGGGAGAGGTTCTGATGTTTTGCTTCATTAATTCATGCTTTTGTTTGAGTGCCTGCTCCGTGTCAACCGTATGAGAATAAACGGTTATGAACAAGACAGTGGGAAGATGCTCCAGCACGCGGCCAGGAAAGGGACCCACGTAGCAGGAAGCCGTGGCCTCAGGGAAGTACATTCACGGGGGAGCGCAGGCAGGCCAGGAAGCTTCCTGGCAGGAGCACATTCGAGCCAAGATCTGACGGGGAGAGAGGTTAGCCAGGGCTGACAAGGTGGACTGCAGTGTGGGCCAGGCCCACGGAGCAGGGCATAATTGGGAGCAGAGGAAGACCCATTTGGGGTTTATCCCAAGAGCCCTGCGGAATCACGGACTTTACCTCCAGCAACCATGGATCCCAGCAAGGGCAATCCTTCGAGAACTGGCTGGGAAAGGGAGGGGGCTCTTCCTGGGTGACCTCTTGTGCTGGAGCCCAGAGGGTCCCAAACATGAGCACAAGAACGCGCAGATGTTCTGGCTCAGGAAGAATGGGGTGGGCCTGAGGGTCTACACTTCCGGCAGGCACGAATCGGCAGGGAGCCCGAGGAGGCCAGGCTTCTCAGTGGACCCACGGGAGGGGAAGATTCGTGGGTATGTCTGGGATCGGAGGTCAGGGCTTGGGCCCCACCTTGCCCAGGGAGTGGCCGGCCAGGGGACTGGACTGGACAGAGAAGGGGCCACCACCAGGCGGCGGCCCCGCGGAGAAACAGTGACACCCAGTGGCCAGACGGAGGGCCCACAGGAGCTGCATGTCCTCCCTCAGAACAAAGCTTTCTTGTTCTTCCTGCTGGAGAAAGCGGCATGGGCCACTTGCTGCGGGTGAGGCAGAGGCGAGGATGGCGGGTCTGCCGGCAAGGCCGCCGGCTCGGCAGGAGGTTCCAGGAGGCAGCTGGAGACTCCCTGTGCCGCACGACGAAGTTTGCGCCTGGCAGTGCTCTGGCCGTGAGCAGGGAGACATGGACCCCTGTGGCCCGAGTCTGTGGGGCCCGCTGGAGGGAGGGTGATGCAGGGAAGGACGGGGTGATCATCTTCACATCACCTTCAGTGGGAGTCACAGTGGAAATCTCCAGGCGCAGGGGGAGAGCACCACCGGCCTCAACAGCCATCCCTACCACCCTCGTCGCTTTGACCCGGGCCCCGGCCTCCAACCCTCAACTGCCACTTGTCTGATTTTGCTGGAGAGTTGTTTTTTGTTTTTTGGTTTTTTTTTTTAAGAGTTTATTTATTTATTTTTGAGAGAGAGAAAGCACGCAAGCATGGGGGGCAGAGAGGCGGAGGGAGAGGGAGCCTGACGCGGGGCTCGATCCCAGGACCCTGAGATCATGACCTGAGCCGAAGCCAGACACTTAACGACTGAGCCACCCAGGCGCCCCTTGTGGAGAGTTTTAAAGCAAATCCTACACATTGTGTCACTTCACCATGACCTTCCCCTGTGCATCTAAACAAGCAGACATTTTCTCACGGAGCCCGATGCCATTTTTATCCTTAACAAAACCGAAACACATGCCTCAGTCGCATCTGGTAGCCTGTCTGGAGACAAATTTGCCCAAGTTGTCTAAAAAATGTCTCTTCGAAGGTGATTTGCTCGAGCTGGGATTTAGACAATGTCCCGGTGCTGTGGTGAGAGCAATCCCGACCCTCTCCTATGTATGTACGCATGTACTTACCTATGTACACGTGTGCGTACATGTGTGTACATATGTGTACACGTGTGTATGTCTGTATGGACGTATGTAGGTATCCCACCCTCTTGTTTTTTCCACACCACTGATGTCTTAAAGAACCCAGGTCTTGGGGCACCTGGGTGGCTCAGTCGGTTAAGCGTCTGCCTTCGGCTCGGGTCATGATCCCAGGGTCCTGGGATCGAGCCCCAAGTAAGGCTCCCTGCTCAGTGGGGAACCTGCTTCTCCTTCCCCCTCTGCCCCCTGCTCATGCTCTCTCTCTCTCTCTGTGTGTGTCAAATAAATAAATAAATTCATTTTTTTAAAGATTTTATTTATTTATTCATGAGAGACAGAGGAGGAGAGAGAGAGAGAGAAGCAGAGGGAGAAGCAGGCTCCCAAGGAGCAGGGAGCCCGATGCGGGACTCGATCCCAGGACCCTGGGATCATGACCCGAGCTGAAGGCAGACGCTTAACCATCTGAGCCACCCAGGCGCCCAAAGAAATAAATTCTTTAGAGAGAAAAAAGAACCCATGTCTTGGCCTGTAATGTTCTTCCTTCAGGGCTCAGCGTTGCCCTCTGTGGGTTTCCCCACACGTGTCTCCCTGTCCCCATGGGCCCTGAAGCTCCCGTGTACATCTGCCAGCTTCATGCCATCCTGGTTCTGTTTTTGTCTTTTATAGATTTCGCCCCAGAATTGGGACCAGGCAGGACTGGGTGCTTCCTGACACAGGGCACTGGATGCATGGGTCGGGAGGTGCCCGCCTCAGTGATGCCGAGGTGAGGAGGTTGTGGGGACAACCCGTCAGCCCTTATCTCCCAACCGCAACCAACTCTTCTGGGTCATACAACAGATGGTTTTGAGGGCAGGAGGGCTCACCTGGGACAGGTGAGTGGGGGGGCTGCTGATTCCATTTGAATTGGGGCATGAGATCCATAAAGGGTCCCAGGGTCTTCTGGCCCAAAGGAGGGAACTGAGCCCACTGGGGAGAGGCGATTACCCAGAGGCCTGGAGTGAGGGGCAGCTCCAGGACGGAGGCCGGCTCTCTGCCGCCCCTGGCCAGCTGGCCAGGCTTTGCTCCCTGAGTCTCTCTCTCCTGCAACCCTGGGCGCAGACTTCCTGTCCCAGGAGCCTCTGGGCAGAGGGGAGGGGGGGCCGAGGGCGCAGGGCAGGAAGGTCACTTCTCCCAGGGTATGAGGCTTGGGGCCCAAGGCCAGGTGTGGTTTCCTGGTGGGAAAAAGGTAAAAGTACTACAAGAAGGGTCAGCCCAGGGCAGGAGACATCCCCTTCCTCAGAACAGAGCCCTGCCCCAGGCTCAGCCTTTCACTCTGTCACCCTGGAAGACCCAAGTGTCAGCTCCCGGCCCTCATTGTCCCCTTGCCTCTGCTCTGCTTTGGTGGGGGTCCTGGGAGCTTCTGCACACCCCTTCTGTGCTGCCCCTGCCCCTCAGACCTGGTATGTGTGGGTGGAGGGGTGCTCTGCAATGAAGGGTATCTTGCTGACCTCTCCCTGTGCACCTGCTCCCAGGGAGCTGTCGCCAGTGGGGCTACTGAGCTCCTGAGACTCCAGACATGGCCCAGGAGGCGGCAGCCAAGGCCTGGGGAGACACCGGGGAGATGTCGGGACCCCTGGCAGGAAGCTTGCTCTCACCACCTGGCCGGGAGCACAGGTGACAGGGAGTTCTGGGGGTCCTGGGAAACCCTCTTCGGCCAGATCCATCTGGGAGGGGCTGGATCCCAAAGCCCAGGTGGGAAGTAGGTTCCTGTGTATTCTAGAAGCCCAGGGGTAGTGAGTGGGCTTTCGGTGCACCCAATCCTTGTACTTTACAGAACTTAACTCAGCCAATCTTTGAATCCCCTGGAGGAAAGTCTGCTATTATTCTCCATTTACGGATGAGGGAATTGAGGCATGGGGCAGGTCATCTGCCTGGACTTATCTCCTGGGCCGCTGGGCCACCATGTGCTTGCATCCGCAGCTATCAGTGGTGACCAGTGGGGCTCCGCCCTCAGCCCCAGGTGGGCATGCAGAGGAAGAGAGCTTCAGGCCATTCGGAGGTAGGTGCTGGCCGTCAGGGTCCCAGCTGGGATCTCCCCAGGAGGTGGGCAGGTCTGCTCTGCTGGGCCAGGGCCCTGGGCCTCCTGGGAAGGAGCCTGGGCCAGGCAGAGGCCGCTCCTTGAGGCAGATGGGGGCCTTGTGCTGCTTGTGGTTGATGCACAGCACTTACCCGTCACTTCTAGATATGTTCTGGGCCCTCCCTCTTTTTCTCCTTGTTCCCAGGGAGTGGCTTAGACCCTACTAAGGTCACTGGGATCTCGTCCCTGGCCGAGCTGGCTGAGGGAGCGTGCTCTGTCAGGGCCCGCCCAGGTCACGCCCCAGTGCCTGAATCCCCCTTGTGCGCCCCTTCCCCTCCTCCACCAGTGCCTGGGGGGCCCCTTCACCCACTTTCCCCCAGCGCTCGCACCCGGGGGCGGGGGCTGAGGCCTCATCCTGAGGAGGCCTGAAGCCCCGGGGAAATCGGTGCTCAGTGTGCTCACCTCACTCTACCTCCCGGTGAGGTTTAGCAAACAGCACTGTCACCGTAGCCTGGGACTTGCCCTGGCCTCCTGGCTCCTTCACACGTCCTCTCGAATAACCAATGAGAGAGGAATTGATCCCCAAACTCCTTCTTCCAAGGTCAGTCTCTCTTCTGCCAAGATCTAAGAAAAGATTTAATTTCAGCCACTTTTGCTGCCAGTTTCAATTTTGCGATGTCATCCTCTGCCCTTTGAGTCCGCATGCCATGTTTTCCTGGCTGAAGCAGAACTGAAGACTCTGATAGGGTCCCCCCTGCCATGGAGAGCTCAGCCTCCCCAGGGAGTCCAAAGAGTTTGCAGCTGATGTGCACAAGGCGTCCCACATGATTGACTGAGTCCTTAGGAAAATGGCAAGCACATCATCCTGTGGAAAGAAATGCAAGTTTGGAGGAGGGGACACAGACGGGAAGATCCTGACACCAACACGTGGAGGAGAATGCATGACCCCTGAGAACAATAATCGTGCGTCGGGGATGTAGCCTCAGGGTGTCACAGGCGTGCCTACAGGGGAGGGGGCTCCTGGCGGCCTGAGTGGAGCCAGCCGTGGACGTGCTCATGGCCCATAACAGAATGTCAGTTGGCTGCATTTGGGATGTGCATGCAGGGGCAGCCACTGGGCCTGATACGCTCACGTGGTAGCGTAGGAGAGAGGAGAAGGAAGTTTGTTCACACTTCGGTGGAACAGAAGCCAAACACCCTTGCAAACACAGCCGCCCCCGGCAGAAACCAGAGGCCTCCACCGCGATCAGGATTCAGGGTGCTCCGGTGAGGCTCAGGCCCAGGGGTTTCTCGGAGCTCCCCACGGGGTTCTCGATGCAGCCATGAAGGAGACCCAGGATTTTACAGGGTCCCGATGTCTCAGATGTCACCAGGACCGCCTCCAGTGGATGACACCGTCCGGGCTCAGTGGAGAACTCAGTTCGGCTGGCTTGAGCAGAAAGGGGTCTGTGGCAGGGCGCCCATCGCTATTCCGGATCATTGGCAGGACGGAAGATGCAGACCTTCTTAGGCTTCCGGGAACGACCCAAAGCTTCTTTTATAAACAGCCAAACACATTGAAGCGTGGACTGAACATTGAGAGAGATTTCAATATTGCGGATGGGGGTCTATGATCTTTCACGAATGTCATAGACATTTTGTCCTGGCTGGATTTTCTTTTGCCCTTTAACTCTGTCGCCGGTCGATTTTGTCCTAGTCGAGTTCCAGATTTTGGCCTGGCCACATCTGCTGGGCTTGTTCTCGGCGGCTGCAGGATCCTTCCTGCTCCAGAAAGGTTTTCCACCTTCATGATCTGCTCACTTGCCAAAAGCCCTGCTTCCTAACACCGTCCCACTGCGGACTGGGATTTCGGGAGGACATAAACATGCAGTCTGTCAGCACCCTGTGAGAAAATCTCGAGTGATTAACATTTTCTTCGAAAGTTGTCCATTTTTTAAAATTTTCACATTTTATATAAATATTTAAAGTATTTGTTTCTGTAGCTCTATCTCCTCATTTTCAAATAATGAATCCTTTCTTTCTCAGTCTGAATTGTGTTTATTTTCTGTTCCGTAACTTCAGGGCTTACCTCTTCTCCTTGACTCTCCCTTGCATTCTGTTGTTGTTGTTGTTAATTATCTGAAGTTGAATTTAGAGGTCAATCATTTTCAGTCTTTCTTGAATTCTTATCAAGGCAGGTAAGGCCTGCATCTGCCTCTTGGAACACAGCGGCCGTACTCCCTGGTGGTGATGAGGACCGGCTCCTTCATCTCCTCCTTTGCTTCCTCCTCTAAATAAATACATTTTTAATTTCCAAGGTGCTTGGTGTTTTCTCCTTGGGCTATGCTTCCCTGGTTCATTTTCCTTTTTATTACCTTGGACTCAGAAAAAGATGATCTGTATGATTTCTTCTTTGAATAATTTACTGATGTTTGGGGGAGGGGCTTGAGGCCTAATTAAAATTATGTCAATGTTCATGGGCTTTGGTGAGGCGCCGGCATGTATCACTGGGGATCCCCTCAGGAAACTCATTGGCACACTGAAGTGCAGTATTGCAGAGTCTATGAAGGGCATTTACTCAAGGTGGCAGGGGCCGAGAGCCACGGAGGGAGGGTGAACCCCAGTAGTCAGCTGCACTGAGGATCCTTGCCGGTCCTGGAGGGCACAGGGAGGGGACCATACTGGAACCGGGAGTAGGCCGTGGAGGGACCAAAGCCCTCCACAAGCATGGCAATGGACTAGGGGCACCCTGAAAGGGGGAGACTAGGAAACCTGCCCCCACCTGCACCCTGCCCTCTCCTCCTGCCTTCTCATCTCCTGCTGGAGCCTCCCACTGGCTGAAACCAGCCCAGGACGGAGGGAGGCCAGCCTCCAGGGACAGAGCAGACAGAAGCTGACTGGGGAGGAGGGGCCAGGTCACGAGAGGGTCCCTCCTGCAGATCCCCAGGCACTGCCACTGCAGGATGTCCCCCCTGCCTTCACCGGAAATCCCTGTGGAAGTGCCTGTCTCCACTAAGACGACTCAGGACATCAGCCCAGGCAGCGGCTAGCAGTGTGCTGGACTCCTCTGCACACGGAACCCCCAAGCAGCCTCTGGTCCCCAGACCTTTCCCCCAGCTTTATGTGCAGGCTGACCACAGAGTCCACCCCAGAGTCACCGGGGAGCGTTCCATCTGCTTTCTTCTCACCCCAGCTCAGGGGGGCAGTGGCAGTGCCCTGACTTATTAGTACCACCTAACAGCATATTAAGGATACAGAGAGGGACAGCCCTTCGTGTTCCCTCACCCTACATGCCCCAGACCCAGCTCAGAACTTGTAGGGTCTTTGTGGATGCACAGAGGAGGGAAAGCCACGGCAGGGTCAGGAGGGGTGAAAGGGAAGGTCCATGTGGGGGCTCTGATTGACCTTTAAGGAGCCAGCGACTTCCTTCTGGTCGGGTCATGGAAGGAGCCCCCGGAAGCAGCTGCTCTGTGGCCATGGTCCCCCACAATGGGCTCTGGCCTCAGCCC
Organism: Zalophus californianus; assembly: GCF_009762305.2. Taxonomy (NCBI): domain Eukaryota; kingdom Metazoa; phylum Chordata; class Mammalia; order Carnivora; family Otariidae; genus Zalophus; species Zalophus californianus. The sequence continues at coordinate 194,360,136 of NC_045597.1, read as the reverse complement.
AGCTGCCGAGCTGTCAGCCAGACACTGAGTCAGCAACTGGCTGGCGAGCAGAGCCCCGCAGAGCTGTCCACACGCAGTGCAGGTCCCCTCTGGGCCTCCCAGGCCAGAGCTCAGGGGCCCATTCACTTGGGGCCTTGCCAATCTCCACCCCACTCTGCTCTGTTCCACCCATGGCTCCAGGTTTCCAAGCCTGAGGCCCAGCAATACCTCTCTCCTGCAGGTCATTTCACTCCTTCATAAAATAATATAGAACTTCAGTCGTACCTCCTGGGTGATTCAGCAGTGAAGTGAGATTAGGTTTTGCTAATCCATTCTTACAAATAGATTTCTGGGCCCCATTTCAGCCCTGCCGGCTCTCCAGGAGAGGGGCTGGGAGCGTGCTGCCAACCAGGTTTCCATTAATTAAAACCTGGCCTGGGCACCCAGAACCTGCTTCCCCCCACCCACCCAAAGGGGTTGCCTTACCCCCTGTGGCTCTGGCCCCTGAGAAGCTCCTGGAGTCTAGAAACGAGTTTTCAGCCAAGGGTCTGACTGGGACCGACTTCACGCACCCTGACCTTCTGGGGTCTTTTCGAGTCTCTTAGCCTCGGTTTCCTCATGTGCAAAACGGGGTTGAAAATTGTGCTTCCCTGTGCAAAAGAGTATGAGTAAACCAAGCTCAGTTATTCAAAGGTAAGCACTTTGCAAGTTCTGCATTCTGATGCAGGGGCTGGGAGTGCCCAGGTTCCTGGTGAGAATTAGGAGCAGGTGTCTGGAGGCTGGGCCTGAGGCTCTCTGCCTGGCTGCCCCTCTGTGTTCCCACATGCCCAGTGTCAGGCTGTCCTCAGGTCACTCTGGTCGACAATCCCAGGCCCTAGGACCTGAGTCTGTGGTCAGCTCCTGGGCCCCAGCCCCACTGCATAGGCTGGGTCAGTGCCTGGATCTCTGCTTGGCCTTCTTCCACTGCACGCAGACCCGTGGTGGCTGTTCGCACACCACCCTGTCTCTGCAGCCCCATGCAGTGCAGGAAACCTGTCTACAGCCTTGCCGAGGCTCCTGAATGCTCTGTACACAGGCTGGCCTACCAGCCTGGGAGTCTGTGCCCAGACAGCCTGGTTCTCAGCTTACATGCTGCCTGTTGGCTCCTTTGTTTTACTTTTCCCCAAACCCAAACAAGAACATTGTCCCCACTTTAAACGCAAGGACCCGAGACTCTTAGGGTTTGGAACAGATGAGAACTCAGGATGGGAATGTTCCATCCAGTGGTGAAGGCAGAAAAGCTGCATGGAGGAGGCATCCTAAAAAGGCTCTGGAGGGCAGGAATCCTCAGTTTTAAGGAAAGGCTGCAGAAGCTAAAGACAGTGTAACCAACAGAGTGGGCGAGGCCTGCAATGATGCAGCTGGGCAGGCTGCTAGAGGGAATAAGGAAGGACCAGGTGGGCAAGGGAGCTTCTGCCAGACGGAGGAGCTCTGTGGCCACAAGATCCAAGGCCAGATCAGCGAAACTGTCCCACAGAGGTCACCCTTGGGGCCTGGACCTGCAAGAGCCAGCTGAGCAAAGCTGGGAAGAAAAGAGTCCCTGCTGGGCCGGGAGGATCCTGCCCAGACACCAACGCATTGCCTTGGAGCAAGTCTTTCCCTGGGTTTCCCATCATGGCCCCAGCTTCCCTATCTGTAAGATGCGGCTGAGGGCCTTCCAGCGTCGGATTGGAACCGGGCCGCCATGCAGCTCGAGCCTACAGGGTCCCCGCCGCTCCGTACCCCCGCCGCAGGAGAGCCGGACGAAGGCCCGCGCCCGGCAGGCGCACAGCGGGCCGCGGGGATGCGCGGCGCGGCTCCCGGCTCCGCCGCGCAAGCTGGACACGCCCCGCCGTTGCTGTGGCAGCGGCGTCCCCCCGCGGCCCGCGGAGCAGGGGACCTGGCCTCGGGGGTTGCCAAGGCAACCAGGGGCGCCTAATCCGAGCGAGACCCGCACTGGGCGGGGCCTCCAGGGGCGGGGCTCGTGTCCTCCAGGCGCTGGCGGCAGAATGCCGGTGGTCCCTGCGCCTAGGGCCCGGGCCCGGGTGCGAGGCCTGGCAGCACGGCAATTGCGCCTGTCTCCTTAGACATCCCCGCATCCCCGCTCCCGGGGCTCCCGCCCAAGAGGAAGGGCAGTCAAGGTCTCCCTAATTGGGGCAGGCGACAGCTGTCCCAGCACCCCCTCAACTGTCCAATGTCACTTCTTTTCAGGTAACCTGTCTTGTCACTCTGCCTTCTATTGATGATGATGATGATGATGATGATATATTTCTGGTGTTCTGCAGATTTGGTTTTATTTTTCCTATTTGGGATTATGTTGATTTCTCACTGAGCGTTTCTATCTGCAGTTCTGGAAAATTCTAAGCCCGTATTTATTCAAATATTGTTTCAATGTCTCTCTAGTCCTCCTTCTGGAATTTCAAGAATTTTTCCTAAGCTCAGGTCACAGGCTTCCACCCGGTTTCCCTCTTTCTCCCCGACCCCACGCCCCTCCTCTGCTTTGCTGTGTGCTGGCTTCCCCTAGACTTCTGTACCCACCTAGCAGGAGCCTTGTGGCTCGCTTTTCTTTCCAACTTTGCTCAAAGGTGACCCCAGTTGGACAGTCACTTTCCTAAGCGGGCCCTGCCATCCTGGTGCCCACAGAGCTCCCCAGCTGACCAGAACCTCTTTCCCCACTTTATTCTCCAGGTCCCCTGTGCACCTGCCAAGTTGGTGTCCAGACATTACAATCCCTGCTCATCCTTAGTGGCTCAATTTGGCTGTGGCCATCACCATAGTTTTGAAGTTCCTCTTGGCTTGCGGCACTTAGGTGGTTTACCTTTTCTGTTTGCAAGCTTGGTTTGTGTATTTTGAATTTTATGATAGATTTTTCCACAATTTATTTTTATTAGGTTAAGTCATTTGAATTACCCTTTTTTGTAGGTCAAAATAGTTGAACTTTAGCAATTTCATGATTTAACCTAATATTTGGAGTGGTTGGGAGTCTTTCCAGATTGTTTACCTATGCAGAAGTCTACAGTTCTGATAGGATTTTAAAACCTTTTTATTTCTAATATAGTATTTATTAACATTGTAAATTCAGAATGGTACAAAGAGAAAGTAAAAATGAAAATGGGTCTTAATCTCTACTCTTAGAGCCACTGAAATAAAAAAAAATACACCCAAATAAGATTAGAAAATTCAAACTGTGCATACCAAAAGACGATATATATTTTTTAATAAGGAAGGTATCCAAAAAAAAAAAAAAAATGAAGGCATCCCCAGCCCCCCTCCCCCAAAAGTAGCCCCAACCTTGGCAAACACTGTCTCCAGTTTTTTGTGCTTCTTTCAGGAAAAAAAGAGAGGGGGTAGATATTATGCACACGCTTCTGTGTCCCTTTTAAATAATTTAACATCATGGTGATCTTTGCACATCGGCATATAACTTTGAGACTCACTGATTTTACTAGTGTCAGAAAAATCTCTCCTGTATATGCCCCAATTCATTCATCTAGTACCCATGGGGGAACACCTGGATTATCTCCAGGTTTTGGGGCAAATTTTTGTGTGTAGAAACCACAGGCAAGTATCTAGCCACGGGCTTACTGAATCAAGGATAGGAGCACTTTTGGGGCACCTGGCTGGCTCAGTTGGTAGAACATGCAACTCTTGATCTGGGGGTGGTGAATTCGAGCCCCACATTAAAAAGGACAGGAACACTTTAAATGTGGAAACATTTTTGACAGACTGCCCTGCAGAATAATAGTGCTTCTTTCCCTGCACACTGCCACATTGTGGAGGGGTGCATTTCCCCACAGCCTGGTCTCACTGGATATCACCAGACATTTACATTTTGCACAATCTGATAGGTCAAAAAAAAAAATCTCACTCTTTCAATCTTCATTCCTTTAACTGCGATGACCTTTGCTTATTGACCCATTTTCTTTCTGTAAAGTGTCCCTTCATAGTATCTGGCCATTTCTCTGGTGGTTACTTATATTTTTTGTTAATAGTTTGTATAGGCTTTTTATAGTTTTAGAAAATTCCCTTCATCTTCCTAAGTTCTGAAATATGTTTTCAGTATGGGGTTGGTCTTTCAATCTTGTTTATGATGTTTGGGCCATAGGGATGTCTAGTTTTTCTACAGTCCATCGCGCTTCTTTAGTGTTTTCAGGTTATGTGTCCTGATTTCTCCACACCAATATTGAATATGTCCAATCACACTTCATTCTACTTTCCTAAAGTTTCTTTTCTTTTCTTTCTTTCTTTCTTTCTTTCTTTCTTTCTTTTTTTTTTTTTTCAAATAAATGTTTATCTCATCAGAAATTTTTCTGGATGTCATGTCAGGTGGTAGCCCGCTCTGTATATCTCCCATGGTGGCCTACACCAGGTACTAAGTCATCTATTTTCCCCAAATTATTTTACATGATACCATAAACTTTTGATCTATTTCTTTCAGAATTTAGAACTTTAACATTTCATCACATGTTTTAAGGTCTAACAGGGCAGATCCTCCTCATTCGTCTCCTTTTAAACAAATTTCCTGATTAGTCTTGCATGTTTGTTTTTCCATGCGCACTTTTGTTGCTATTTTAATTAGGACAGCATCAAATGTGTACTTTTAATTTAGGGAAAACTGGACTTTTTACAATATTGCCTCTTCCTTTACAAGAGTATGCTGCGTTTTTCCATTGCTTTACGTCTTTTCAGTGGATTTTTAGTTTTTCTGTATAATTTCTTTACAAATGAGAAACTTGCTCATTTTTTATTGTTTCTGGGTGTTTTATGTTCCTTAGTGCTGTTGTGCTCAGACTCCTCCATTATAGGCTCCAACTGGTTACTGTCTGCTTTATGGAAACTGTTGTCCTCTCTGTGATGATGCTTCCTACCTGCCCCTAACTTACTGCTTCCCATGGCTTTTCACTCATCCCTAAAGTTTTCTAGGTAGACAATCACATTATCTGCAAATAATGATAATGTTGTTTCTTCCTTTCAAATATTTTTACCTTTTTTCTCTCATTTGTCATTGCAGTGGCTAACACTTCTGAGTGGAATGGAGGTGACCGTGCACATCACTCATTGTCACAGAAGTCCTCTTGTGGTTCCTCCGCCGTGACACGTGGTCCATACTGGGCTCATCGTGGACCCAGGCCTGCTCTCGGCATTTCACATGTGAGGCCGGTCCTGCTCTTATCCCATCTGAGGAGCCGTGTTGGACATAGAGGGTGAATGAACTTACCCAGAGTCACACAGCTGATGGAGAGGGAAGCCCACAAGAAGGCAAAAGAAAGGGAATCAGAGTGTGGGTTGAAAGAGCACAGGGGAGTCGCTAGTGCAGAGCTAAGACGGGAAGGGTCTGGCTGTTAGCCCTGTCTTGTTGCTGGGGGGAGGGGCCCTGAATCCCCTCATGGAGTGAGGATTTAAAGAGTACAAAGAGCTGCAGAGGATAGAAGGGGTAGGCGTCCTAAAGTCAGAAAAATATTAAAACTGAGAGGAGAAAATATTTGAAAACAATGGAAGTTAATTTTCCAGAATGAAAGAAAAATAAGCAACCTCAGATTATAGGCTCACAGGACAATCCACACCTTCAGAAAGTTCTAGAAGCATCCTGAGAGAAAGAACATGGAACAAGAAGCCAGTGGACACGGGAGTTCTCAACAGCATACCAGGAGACCATGAAGTAATTTTTTAAAAAAGTTTTTTTAAATACAAACTTTGTACCAGAATTTTATATCCAGCCAAGTGGAAAGTATAATAAAAGTATTCTCAGGAATCTAAGGCCTCAGAATGTTTTTTACCCCAAAACCCACATTAAAAAACTTTATATTTCATAAACAACAGAAATGCAGGAGAATCTTCAAGAGGGATGGAAAATAAGGATGACCAAGTTCCTTGGAATGAGTATTAATTATTTTAAACAAAAGTAAGGACCAAAGAAAAGAAAAAGTATGGCCAGATTAACTCAGAACTATAGTCCTAGACAATATCAGCGCCTGGGAGTAAAGGATATGTGACCAGGCTGAAGAACTTGAATGTTAGGGAGAATACATAACTACAGAGGGTACACAGGTTACATAAAAACAGTGTTAAATTCAGGGCAGTTGCCATAAGAATAAAAATAAGAACAAGGATAAAACAGAAGAAGAAAATTCACTATACTCAATGAGAAATAGAAAAAAGTAAATACAGTAAATAAAATTTTGAATAGGACAGCAAAACTAAGTCTCAATATAACAGTAATTACTATAAATGTAAGTGGATTAAATTCCAATTAAAAGGAAGAAACCAAAAAAGAGGTACAAACTGATTAGATTTTAAAATTCTAACAATGGGTAGCTTAAAAGAGAAATACTTGGGGCACCTGGGTGGCTCCATTGGTTAAGCGTCTGCCTTCAGCTCAGGTCATGATCCCAGGGTCCTGGGATCCAGTCACATCTGGCTCCCTGCTCTGTGGGGAGCCAGCTTCTTCCTCTCCCTCTGCCCCTCCCCCTGCTTGTGCTCTCTCTCTCTCTCTCTCTCTGTCTCTTTCTGTCAAATGAATAAATAGAATCTTAAAAAGAGAGAGAGAGAGAAACACTTAAAAAAGATACAGAAAGTTTAGAATAAAAAGTTGGCAAAAGACATACTAGGCAAATATGAACCAAAGCAAACTAGATTGACATCTTAATATATGACATTCAAATTTAAGACAAAAAAAATAAAAACAAAAACAAAGGGCACCACATGCATACTGATGAAATGGGCCACAGAATGATCATGCACCCCCATCAAAGTCATTTTAATACCTAAGAATATGTCTCAATGCATATCACGCAACATCTGCCAGAACTGCAGGGAGAGATAGATATTGCAACAATTGTAACTGGAGGTTTAAATTTTAAAAATAATAATTTAATAGCTCAAGCATACAAAAACCTAGCAGAAATCTCCAAATCCTAATCAACATAATTAATTATCTTGAACTGTTAAATATATACAAAGCTGTATGCCCATCAAACAGAATACAACCTTTTTGAGCACATGTAAAATATTCACAGAAAGAGACCAGGTGTTAGGTCCTAAAGGTGTTAGGACCTGAAGAAGCCTCCATAAGTTTCTGAGGCGAAATTCCCTGCAGACTGGGCTGCTACATTCAGTTTGTGCTTCTAGGTCATCTTTACCCCATGCTCTAAGAGACCACCCTAAATGGACCTTGTCACTTTCACTGGGTGCCCCTGCATTCCAGCTGCCCTTTGGGCTCAGCCAAAGGGAGCACTCCCAGATCTAGAGAGGAGGGAGCGTGAGGTCCAGGGGCTGGTTGCTCTGATCCCTCCTGATGAGTGCTCAGGCTGGCTGCATCCCTCAACTGAGGACTATGCCCCTTCCAGGGGCTGCTTCCTCTCCCCCTCACGCCCCCCTCACTCAGGCCATAGTGTTACCCCAGTGTTACTCAGTCCTGTGGTTTCCCTACTCTTACCTACTCGTTTGTAAATCTCGTTTGTAAATAGTCTCTTTATCAAACATTCCTCAAATTACCCAATTGGGGTGTGCCATCTGCTTCCTGCCAGGATCCTTACAGAACACAGACTCTGTTCTCAGACAGTAATACAGTTAAATTAGAAATTGGTAACAAGTTATAATAAAAAAAAATACCGAAGCAAGCAAGCAAGAAATGCTATTGGAAAGTAAATAACATTATTAAATAAGGCATGGGTTTGTAACTCATGAGTTTAAAAGAGATCATCAGGGATGCTAAGAAATATTTAGATCTGAATGATAATGAAACACTGTATGTCCCAATTTGTGAGACCCAGGAAGGCAGTGCTGGGGAAGGAATTTTGCAGTTTTAAATATATCTATCAGAAAATTAAATAGGTCAAAAATAAATGAGCCTAAGCACTTAACTCAAGATGGAGCAGCATATCAGATCCAAAGAACCAGGAAGGAAGGAAATAATAGATACAGGCAGGAATAAGTGAAATAAAGGGAAAGATGAGAAGATGAACAAAACTAAAATTTGGCTCTTTGGAAATATTTAAAAATATTAAAAAAGGAAAAAAGCAAATAAACAAAGTATAGAATAAAAAGGAGAAATAATTACAGAAGCAGTTAATATAAAAATGAATGTATGCTAGTAATTTTAAAAGCTCGATGAAATTGATTAGTTCCTAGAAACATGTAAAATTTGGCTCAAGAAATAGAGAACTCTACCAGATCAATAAATATGATGAAAATGGAGATGATAAAGTCCCCCCCCCCCATAGCTTTACTGTTTCTACCAAAAGTTTGGAAAAACAATAATTTCTCTTTCATGTAGGTGGTTCCAGGAAATAGAAAAAGAGAAATTGTCTGGGGGCCTTTGGGGGCGAGGGTGAGAAGGTGGTCTCCTTTACAGAGCGGGTATCTGTCTGTGCCCTTGTTACTTTGGGGGCGTACCGATGCTGCAAATCGAGGTGAAGCCCCCCTCCCTCACTGGGTCTTGTGAGGATTAGATGGGAAACTAAATAAAACCCTTAGGGCAGCGCCTGGCACCTGCCGAGGCGAGGCTGAGCCACAGGGATGCAGAGAATGCTGAGACAGGAGCTGGGGTGGAAAGGGTCCTGGGGGCCCCCGCTTTCACGATGGCATGACGTCACTGCACCCACCGCAGTTCCGGTGGGTGAGCTGGCCTGAGGCTTTGTCAAAGTTTGTACCCCTAGGGCGGCGAATGGAGGATGCTGGCAACAGAGATGTCAGTCAATCCCGGTGGCCCAGAAAGCGACTGGGGAGGTTGACGAAGGCCAGGTTTGCCAGTGCGGACCCGGAGCAGTGTGTGACTTGGTCCTGGGAAGTTAACCTGGGGAGAAAGTCTGGGCGGGGGTGACAGTGGGGACTGATGACCTGGAGAAGTGGGGCGGGCGGAGGGTGGGGGTCTACACCAAGGCATGATGGGAGGAGAGGCGGCAGCCTCCCGCCGGCGGGTTGCATCATCCCCGCCAGAAGAAATGTCTGCGATGCTCTGGTCCCCTCCAGTGCTCTGACCAAGACTCTAGATGCCATTTAAAATGCACCTGTTACACCCAGAGTCAGTGCTCCCTCCCTGCCCCCCACCACCCCTCCCTGCTGCAAGGAGCCCACTCGGGCTTTGTCCCTCTGCGACCAAGCGTTTGTGCTGCCAGCCTCGCCAGGAGCGGGGGGTGGGTGGGCAGGTGGAGATTTCACTAGAAAGAGATCAGAGTGGGGGAAGGCCCGGCGCGGGATCCGTGGCGAGTTCGGGTGGGGGGTGGCCTCGGGGCTGGGCGCCGCCTGGTCACTCTCCCCTGAGCGCGGGCGCGCGGGGACTGCGCCCGTGGAGGGGGCGCCGCGTCCGAGCCCCGTGTAGGTTCGCACCTCTCCACCGAGGAAACCGCGGTGTCGGCGGTGATGTCACAGCTCGGCTCCGGCCCCCTCCGGTCCCAGCCCCCTCCCCGAGGCGGCCGCGACGCCCGTCCCTCTCCCCGCGCAACAAACCAGCTGGCGGCTGGGGCTCCAGCGCCGCGCGCAGCCAACCAGCGCGGCGGGAGGGGCGCGGGGCGGGCCGGGCCGGGGGCGCGCAGCCCGTCACGCGGTGCCGCCGTCACAGCGCCCAGCGCAGCCCTGGAGCAGCAGCAGCTCCGCGCTCGGGGACCCGCGCCCATGCCCGTGCCCATGCCGGGCCGCCGCCAGTGACGCCGGAGAGGTAAGGCGGCCGCCCGCCTGGCCTCTCGCACCTGCGCTCCGCTTCCCACACCTGCATCAGCTGCGCCCGGCGTGGGGAGCTCACGCCCGGAGCCGCGTCCTTGTCACTGTCGGAGGCGCCGGCGCCGCGCGCGCGACCCCTTCCCTTCCCCCGACCCTCCCCCGTCCCTGAGGAGAACAATGGGGCAAATTCAGGGGTGTCCCTCTTTTATTCGAGTCCCGGCAGGGCCCTCGGAAAAGGCCTCGTAGCTGCGGCCTCTGCTGTGGCGGGGCTATCGCTGGGAAGGGCGGGGGTCGCCACGGGGAGGGCGCGCGCCGTCGGTGGTCTCTCAAGACGCCCCCTCCCTAGCTTCCGCGCTCCAGTCCTTTCCTGGAGAGGGGCCGCGGAGCTAGACCGGCGCGGGGTGGGGGGCGCAACGGGCAGGGGGAAGGGGAGAAGGGGAGAGCACGCGGATGGGGGCGCGGGGGAGCGCGCGGGGCAGCTGCCCGAGTCCCCCGGGTGGGGGAGGGCGGATGCTGGAGCCCAGAGCATAACAGAAGGGCGGGCGGGGCCGGCGGGGGCTGCGGCGGGAGGCCAGCTTCGTGCGCACCTCCAGGACTGCCCTTCACCATCCCCCCAGCCGCGTCCTCCTCCCGAGAGACCCTAGCTCCCTTCTAGAAAGGCTTGGGAGGGGCCGTCAGCGGAGGAGGCCTGCGTCTACGCAGCCAGCGCCCGAGTAACAGGTGTGGCCCGGCGGCGGGCGGGGAGGGGGCTGCGGGGCCGCCCGACTCGGATGACAGGGACGAGCATGCCGCGAAGACCCTTGGTCTCCCCTTTTAGGCTGCTGCTCACTCTCTCTCCTCCCACCCCAAACCAGCGGCGCTGCCAGTGCGCTGGCGAAGGCATCCCGGCGCGGAGGGAGGGTCTGCAGTCGGCTGGGCGCTAGGTGGGCGGGGGGGGGGGGGGGACAGCGGGCTGCAGGGGCGGGGGGGAGGGGAGGGAGGGAATGCCAAGTCATGGGGCCTGCTGGGCGCGGGCGCGACGTCGCCCCGGCGCGGACCCGATGCGCGCCCTCGTTCCCAGGAATAGCGACTTTCCCTGAGAGACTGGTGCCCCCTCCCCAAGGGGCGGCCCCCTCCAAGGGGTGCCCGCATTGCTGGGATTAAAGGCCTGATAGGGCATCGAACTGGATCTTGTAGCTGCGGGGAGTAGGTGCGGAGAGGTCCTGACGCTCAGGGCTGGCCATGTCCTAACCCGGGGGCGGGGGGTGGGGAGAGGACTCTGCAAGACCCAGAGCGCAGGCTCCTGCAGAGCAGTCCCACCCGACCCACCGTCCCTGCCCTGCTGTCCATCTGGCTAAAGGGGCTCTGCCAGGGCAGCTGTGCGCATCTGCCTCGCCTCTCAGCCTGAGAAGGCAGCTGCAGATTTGAAGGGAAGCTCTGGGGTCCAGGGGGGGGGGGGTTGGGGCTGTACCTGCGGCGGCCATTTTGCAGGTGTGGTTGGCCACCCTCCTTAGCTGGGGCTGTGGGGTGAGGGTGGTCAGGTGTGGAGCAGGTGTGGCGCCTGCAGTGGGGTGCAGTGTCTGCAGTGTAGGGTAAGGGATGCTGCGAGGGCCAGGGCCCAGGTCTGCTTTCGGTTGGGGTGAAGATCCAAGGAGGGTTGATGTTCGCAGGGAGGCCACTGGCTGAGAAACCCAGAGGGGTGGAGGGGACAGTCAGCCTCTACCTCGGTGCGAAGTCTGGGGAGGGTATTGGGCTCAAGACAGGGACAAGATGAGCAATGCTGTCCCCCATTAAGCCAGGATCTGAAGACTGGCAGTGTCTTCTGTGGGGTGTGGTCCACAGGACAGAGCCTGGGGTCAGGTTTGGAGTCAGGGCTCCCCAACCCCAAGACTCTCCGTGGGGAGGGGCTATGAGGATGGCCTGCCGAATGTCCGCTGTGTGCCCCCTTCCCCCACACTGGCGTGCTCCCACAGACTGAGCCCTGGGGCCTTGCACGGGGCCAGCCACATGGAGACTGAGCAGAGCTAGAATTTATCAAGACCCCTAGGACAGAGGACCCTGCCACCCTGCCTGGTCTCCCTTCAGGCTCCTGGTGTCACCACTGCTGACCCAGGGCTGATGATGGTAGAGCAAGGAAGTCCTCCCGTGGGTTCTGTGGAGGAGAGATGGGATTGGGGGAGGCACAGGGGGTGGGGGGCAGAGATGGGGGCAACACAGTTTCAGGAGAATGCCCTGCAGGGGGCTGGGGGGCTGCATAGGCTCCCTCAGTTTGCATCGGCCAGCCAAGGCAGGTGAGCTGGGTGTGACAGGGGGAGGGAATGTTCTGATGGGATCCTGGTACCACCAGATTGGGGGCCATGGAGGGGCTACGAGCTTTGGGAACCACGCCCTGGTCTTTAAGGATCAGGACACAGGCCTCCATGCCTGAGACCCCATACTTCTAAGAGTGGGGAGGGGCCTGAGCAGCCACCCCTGGGGTGGAGACTGGCGGGCCAGGGGTCACACAGCAGCTAGTGACCCCCAGGATGAGCACGTGGTTGTCCTCCTGCCCAGTCCTAAGTGCTCCCTAGAGGACTGCCCCATTTAGGGTTCTTAGACCCAAAGGAGTGGACCCCCACCCCCCACCCCCCTCCACTGTCTCCCTCTCCCCATCCATACCCAGGAGCATCTCAGAGCTCGGTTGGGGCTGGACCACACCCTGCTCCAAACCTCTTAGCTTGGCTGGGGTGCCCAGGGGCAGAGCCAGGCAGGTGGGTCTGTTCAGTACCCTGTTCTGTCCTATTAGCTGATGGGCCTCACCCCACAGGCAGGGCTGGGGTAGCAGGCAGAGGGTAAGGGTTGGGGTTGTGGGTGTGTGATCCACTGCCCCACCTGACCGAGCAGCTTTGCAGTTTAACTCCTGAACACCATGGGGATTCTGGCTTTGGGCACTACCCCCAGCTCGGGGACTTAGTAGAGGGGTCATTGCACTGGGTACGTTGGAAGGGTGGAGGGCACAGCTGAGGCTGAGCCCCCTGACCCCTCTGGGCTCCTCTCCAGCCCTTCCTGTGTGCCTCTGTGGTCATGTCCCCAGTGCCCAGCCAGCTTCCTCCCTGGCTTTGTAATCTGAGCCTCTCATGAGCCCCTTGCCAGCCCCGGAGGCCTCACTAGGTACCATCCCTGGGATGGATCAGGATTTACCTGCTGCCTGGGTGGCTAGGCATCCGAAAGGAGGGGCTGTCGCCTCTGTAAAGCCTCTGCCCCCTGGATTTAATCTCTTGATAATCCTGGCCTGGAGTCCAGCTGCCCAAGCTCTGCCCGCCCTCCCCCTCCCCCATTCAGAGGCGGCGGGGCAGGGAAGCGCCCCTGCCCTGCTCCCCTGCTAGGTTTCAGGGCTCCCCCAGGTGTGGGGAGGGCTAGCAAGCCCCACATCAGTCACCCAGTGCATGCCCACACACACAGAGTCCCTTACATTCAGTCTCAACACACTCCCCCATGCACACTCACAGACTCTTACCCTCCCCGTCTCACACACACTCGTACGCATCTTCACACATGTACACTCACATCTGCTCAGACGCACTTACCCAGCCTCACCCTCTCACACTTACACAGTTTTACACAGACAGCCTCACACACCCACACGCACTCTTACATGCTCGCACACTCACCCACACGTGTACTCTCACACACACAACCCCCCACATATCTTATGGTTTTACACACTCACACACGCTCGCACACTCACCTGTACATGCACTCCCTCGCGCACGTGCGCACATGCACACAGCCCTCACTTGTCTTTGTTCCTGCCTCACCCTCTTCCTTCTCTGAGGCATTCCACCCAACCTCCACAGGAAGTCCCCGGACCCCCCCAGATTCCACCACCTTGAAGCCTCCTGCAAGCCCCCAAGGTGTCCCTCCACCCCCACTGTGGGCGGGGTGGGTCGGGGGAGAAAGTGAACATTTATTGGGTGGAGACTTGGGAGACCTCATGGGGCGTTCCCAAGACCCTAACCAGGCAGGTGGTGCCCTGCCACGTCTCAGATCTGCAGACTAAGGCCCCCTGGACCCCATCCAGCTGAGAGTCCGTCCAGCTCCCTAGACCCCAGACTTCCTGCCTGCCTCAGCACCCTTCTACCCCCGTCCCCCGACCTGCCCTCCACCCCACTCTAACCCCCTCACACCTCCACCCCACCCCTCTACCCCATCCTCAACCTGCCCCTTACCCCTCTCCTCTACCCCCACCACCCCACCCACTGCCTCTACCTGCCCCTTCAAGTCCCCACTCCATACCCACTGCCCCCACCCACCCCAGGCAATGCAGGGCCTCACACACAGTAGGTGCCCAGTAAATGCTATTCTCTTGTTGAGCCAGTTGCTTTAGCCCAAGTGGTCCATTTTCTGTGGGCCCGGAGAGAGGAGCTGCCTCCCTGGCCGCATGCGGGTTGTCTGTGTGTCTTCATGTCTCCCATTTAGGGCCCAGCGGTTCCTGAGGCAGGTACCCCCTTGCTCTGGATCTCCTGTGAGGCTCCTGAAATGCAGTGCTAGGGCTGGGGTGGGAATGGGTCCGACTGCTCCTGCAGAACCCTCTCCCTTGAGTCCTGCCTTTGGCCTCTCAGAGGGAGGCTGATGGTGCCCAGGAGGGCCTTAGTGGGGTGTCAGGAGCCCTGTCCCCACTCTCAGGTCTCAGCCCTGCCCGAAAAGCTCAGGTGGGCCTCAGTTTCCTTCCCCATCTGTCATCAGCTCAGCCAGGATGGTGAGGGGCAGGGCAGGGCCATCAGTGCCCAAGGCCAGTGGGTCGGGGGGACCAGGTCTCTGAGGGGCCGTCGTGGGGCTGGGGCAGCGGGGTGACTCAGCTGCTCTGTGTCATCTGGTCCTCATTCTCTGCCTGCTTCTGAGGCCAGGGCCACCGCATCGCCTCAGGTCCCCGGTACCTGGAAGGTGACAGGATGAGCAGGGACGTGGCCACGAGACCAGGACCGGGGGAGAAAACCTGGGGCCTGCTCTCTGCTGCATGAGCTCCATCCTGAGGCAGGGCAGTCCTCCGTAGAATTGATTTCTGCAGCTCCCTGTCATACGCTCTCTTCTGCTCTTTCCTGGTACCCACACCCAGGAGCCACCGCTATCCTGTCTCCCTCTAGCCCGCGCACTGCTCCCCACACCCCCTGGGCTGGCAGCTCTGTTTCTCGACCCAGAGCTGCCCCTTTCTTGGGTTCCTGACTTGTGTGAGGTCCTGAAAATGGGGCTGAGCCTTTGGCTGTGGGACTGGGTCTCTGCTCTGTCCTCACACTGGGTCCGGGTGTGTCTGGCGGCACACTCCCCCTCCGTAAACACCCCCCTCGGAGCGCGGAGGCGTCAGCGTCCCCCCCACGCCTGCACTTGCTCAGGAGCAGCGTTCCACCCCTCGTGCGTTTCTGTTTTTTCCTTGACTTTACGCGGTGGTCGTCTGGTCTTCATCCTGTTTTTTCTTTTTTTTTCTCTCCTATATCGTGGCTCCTTGTTTGTGTCCTGTTTTCTGGGCAACTTCTGGGCTTCCTTTTTGAGTTCTTTTTGGGGTTGTTTATCTCCGCACTTACCTGCTCATCTCTAAGAGCTCTCTCTTCCCCGTCCCTATCTCCCTGCTTCACGGCGTCCTGTTCTTGTTTTGGAAGTGTATTATCATCTGGAAACATTCTGAGTATTCATAGAGGTATTTTTTGTTCGTTTGTTTCTTTTTTTTTTTAAGATTTTATTTCTTCATTTGACAGAGAGAGACACAGCGAGAGAGGGAACACAAGCAGGGGGAGTGGGAGAGGGAGAAGCAGGGAGCCCGATCCGGGGCTCGATCCCACAACCCTGGGATCATGACCTGAGCCGAAGGCAGACGCTCAACGACGGAGCCCCCCAGGCGCCCCGTGTTTGCTTGTTTCTGCCTCTGTTCTGTGGTTTATTTCTTGCTCCCTGCTGGTTTACTACGGTCTTCGCCTTCGAAGCTCTTCGCTCTGCTGGTGTGTGGGGCAGGCCCTGTGGGCCCGTTCGTGAGGCCCGTGGGGTGGTAGAGCATGCCGCCGCTGGCTTCCCAGCTGAGCTCAGCGTGCGGGTGAGGAGGCATGCGCCGGCAGGCTTTGCTTTAGGTCTGAAGCGCTGGGAGCTGGATCCACGTAGTTCTGTGCCCCTCCTACAGGACGCGGGGTGTCAGCGTCCACACTGAAGCTCTCTCACCACACGTCTTCTTCCGTGTCTGGGGAGCCGCGGGTCTGGGGGGGGTGGGCAGCCCCTGTCCTCTGTGGGGGTGGGCGGCTGGGAGAGGGGTGAGGGTCCCACGGATCCTATGGTGGTTCTGCTCTGCAGACAGACTTACACCCACGACGTCGTCTCCAGCCTCACATCCTGCCCCTGCCCGCCACTGGCCGCATTGAGCCCTCGAGTCCAGAAGGTCCCTGCTGTTGTGCCAGCCCACTCTGGGCCCTCCAGAAAGGTTGTTAGGGGCCTGAGGTCATGGGTGACGCCTCTCCCCTGCCCCTCACCACAGGGGTGACTCGCCAGCGTGCTCTGCTCTCTATTTCATGGGGCCTCAAGAGTGAGCCTGGCAGCGCATGGCAGGCCTCTAGCCCAAGGTCCCCTCGCCCTTCTGAGGGGCCCAGCAGCAGGCCTGGCATGGGCTCTACTGTACATCTGTTGTAATACTAAGAAAAACGAGTTCTGTTTTTCCCCCAACTTGCGGGAAAACCGGTGTTTCAGGGAGAGGTGCCGTGTTGGTGGTCTGTTCTAGGCTGTGCTGCTGGTCTGGGAGGCAGACAGATGCCAGGGTGCAGGTTGGTGCAGGCAGCTGGTCTCAGGGCTCAGGCCGCCTTTGCCTGTCTATTTGTCCGTAGAGGTCTGGCTTTTGCTTGGCTTCCTGCCCACACTCCATCATGTTTATGCAGAAATGTGAAATAGTCCAAGAGCCCTGAGAAATAGACTGAGTTCCTTGAGGGGCTGGTCTCATCCTCTGTGTCTGCAGTGACCTGCCTGCGGTGGGTCCTCAGCGTGTCTTCACCAAGTGAAGAGGTTCAACTCCCCTCCTTCCCCAGGGGCCCTGGCTCGTGGCTCCGGGTGTCCCTCTCCCATGGTCCTTACCATCAGTCATGTTCTCATCCACATGCATGACCACTGTCGCCTGGCCCCTCTCATCCTCTCTCTTCCTGCTGCATGTCTCATGGTTGCAGCCTGGACCTTGTCACCCTCAGACACTGAAGGTGCCCCCTCGTAGGGCTGGCAGGGCAGACCCTCGAGGCTCCGGAGCCCTTTTGAACAGCTCATCGGGCTCTTCTTGGGCTCTGGCATGCTCCCCACCCCTCTCCTGCTGGCCTAGCTTTGAACCTGCAGCTAGCTGGCCATCACTCCTGCACATGTCCGACCCAGCACCTGCAGCCGTATGATTCTCCACCCCCAGAGGGACCATTCCACACTTGCTTGTGTCCTCTCAAACTTCACACCCAGCGCTGTTGAGGGGAGCTGGCCCTTCCTGCCACTCTCCAGCATGCGGTGTGTCTGACACAGTGACCCCAGCACCACACCTTCAGACCCCTCACCTGCAGACCTGCCCCCTGCCACAGGCAGCAAGGCCTTGCTCCATGCCCTGCCAGGTCAGCCTGATTGCTTGCTCCCCTTCATGGCAAGACTTATTGAGAGACGTTATTATGTGATAGGACATATGAGAAAGAATCCAGAATATTTCCACAAACGGCCATGTGTGCACCCTCAACTTCAGAGATGAAGCATTTCCAACATGCTCCCTGGTCCCTGGCACTTAGAGCAACTGCTCCCCTAACCCTCACAGAAGGAGGAGGAGGGGGCTCTGTTGTGACCCCACCTTGCAGACTTGGTGGAGGTCCACATCAAGGCGTTGGCAGCACCCAGTGCCTCAGACTCCTGACCTGACCTGGAGGTTCTCACCACCCAGACTTTGGCACTCAGCAGACCCAGAATTCCATCATTGACCCCTGGGCTCCAGGTAGCGTCCCTTGTGAGTGTGAAGCCCTGTGTGGGCTGCATCTTGCTGGGCAAGTGACATTTGCTGTTTGTGAGATTCCCAAGGACTATGGCTCTGCTTCATTCACGGTCACATCTGGACAGCCACGGTGTGACTAGACTGCTGTTTGTCCAGTCTGCAGTCGGTGGACAGTCAGGCTCTCCCATCTCCTCCCCCTTCCCCCCTCTTTCTCCTTTTTGCTGCAGAAGCTTCCGTGTTTGGGGACATTTCTCCTGTGATCATGTACATGTATAGCGGCACAGTGACTGTCTGAGTCTGCCACGTTTACTGGATATCTCCATGTTGTTTCCAAAGTGGTTGTGCTAATGAGCTGTTCCCAAGTGGACCGTGCTGTTCCCATTGCTCTTTCCTTATAACCTTTCATGTTGCCATGTGTTTTAATGTTGTGATCTGATGGATATGTTTTTTTGTTAAGATTTTATTTATTTGTTTGAGAGCAAGTGCACACATGCACAAGCAGGGGGAGGGGCAGAGGGAGAGGGACAAGCAGACTCCCCGCTGAGCACAGTGCCCGGTGTGGGGCACAATCCCAGGACCCTGAGATCGTGACCTGAGCCAAAGGCAGACGCTTAACTGACTGAGCCACCCAGTCGCCCCTGACGGATATGGTTTTGAGCCACACTTTCTTGATGACCATTGTGGTTGAGGGTTTTGTCCTGTAAATTTCCTGTTCATACCTTTTTGCCATTTTTTGGGTGTTCTTTTTTGTTGTTGTTGTTGTTTGATTTTTGTGTGTTCTGCACATAAACCCTTGTCAGTTAGATGTGTGGCAGACATCTCCAGGCAGGTGAACTTCCCTTCACCCATTAAGGGTATCTTGATTTCTGGACTTTTCCTTTCGGTGCCTTCTGTGGGATGCATCCTCGAAGGAGAATATGGAGATACCGCTTTTTTTCATTATCTTCCAAAACTGTTGTTCGCATTTAGGTCTTGAGTCTGCATGGAATTTGATTTGGTATAGAAAAGGAATCTAATTTTGTATTTTTCCATACGGCTAGCCAGTTGTCTTTGTCTGTCTGGGCTGCTATAACAGAATACCACAGACTTGACTTGTAAACAACAGACATTGACTTCTCACGGTTCTGAGGCTGGAAGTCCAAGATCAGCGTGCCGGCAGGGCCAGGTTCTGGCAAGAGCCCACTTCTAGGTCGCAGACGGCCCACTCCTCACTGGGGAGAGGAAGCAAGCCCTCGTGGGGCCTCTGTAAGGGCACTAATCGCATTCGTGAGGCCCACCCTCATGAGCTCATCTACGCCTAAGCACGTTCCAGTGCCCCCCGTTTCCTAGTCCCGTCCCACGCTGGGGGTGGGGTCTGGGCCAGGAGTGCGGGGCCACACACATTCAGGCCATACCCAGTTTCCTTCTGTACCCCTCCTCCTTCCACAGACCTGCAAAGCTCTCTTTGTCTGCTCTCAAAAGGGCTGTGTCTGTGTAAGTCTGCTTTTGGGTCCCTTCTGTTACCCTGCTGGTGGCTTACCTTGGCCTGGCCACCCCATTTTAGTTAACTGTACCTTTATATTAAGTTTTGATTCCAGGAGGGCATGTTGTCTTCTACCCTCTTGTGTTTCTTCAAATGGGTCATTGGTATTCATAGCATCTCACTCTTCCAAAAACCGTTTTAGCAGCAATTTGTCTAGTTTCATAAAAAGTCTGGTTGAGATTTCATTTGAAATTACATTAAAAAAATTACATTGAGTTTTTGATTCATTTGAGTGAAAATAAATGTTTTAAAGATACTGAAATTTTCCCATGCGTAGGTTATAGTTCAATTATTTAGGTTTTCTATATTTTTGTGAAGGCTAAAAATTTCCTCATAAAAGTGACATTTATTATGATAAAGGTACTATATACTTTGGATTATTTTTTTAAATGTACCTTAAAAATTTTTTTTAACTATTTGTCCCTAGTGTATTCCAACATGGTTGGTTTCTAGCAACTTTGTGGCACCTTCCAACTAATTCAAATAATTTGTCTGTGGATCCTCTTGATTTCTGTGTCAATAAGCAAATAGTCTGCAAATGATGACATTTTGGGTTTCATTTCCAATCTGTATTTTGTCATTGTTGTTTCTTTTTCCTGCTTTATCACTCTGGCTAGCACCACTGCTGCAATGTGAAATAGAAGTGAAGACAGACATCCTTAACTTGTTTCTGAATTTAAAGGAAACGTTCCTAATATTTTACCATTAAGTGTGATGCTTGGGTAGGCTTTTAGTAGGTGCCTATTTTGAGATTAGAGATTTCTTTTATTTCTCATATTGCCAAGAGTTTTATCATAAACAGATTTTGAAAATTATTGAATGCTTTTTCAGCACCTATTGAGGACCTCATTTGGCTTTTTTTCCTTTAATTGGGTATGGGGTGAATTATATTAATAGATGTCCTTAATTTAAACCATATATATATTATCATTTTGATATTCTTGGAACAAGCCTACTGCATTATCCTTTTTATTTGCTGCTGGGCCTTCTTGCTAATGTTCTGGACTTTTATATCTATGTTTGTTAGTGAGATCAGGCTCTGATCTTCATTTCTCAAATTTTTTTGTCTGATTTGATGCCAAGGTCATAATCTCTCTCCCTCTGCCTCCCTCTTTCCTGTTCTCTTAAAGAGTTTGTATGAGATTGGAATTAGCTAGGTTTTTTGAATGTATGTTAGGGCTCACTTGTAAAAAGTGTCTGAGTCTCCTGCTTTTTTTGGTAAGTAGATTCTTAAACTATTCAATCAACTTCTTTAATTGTTGTAAGAAAATTCAGGTTCCCACTGACTAATTTTTCTCCTGCTTATAGGTCATCTTTTCCTGCTTCTTGGCATGTGTGTAATTTTTTTAAAAAGATTCGTTATTTATTTAAGAGAGCGCACACACATGAGGTGGGGGAGGGGCAGAGGGAGAGGGACAAGCAGACTCCCTTGCTGAGCAGAGAGCCCCACACGGGGCTCCATCCCAAGACCCTGAGATTATGACCTGAGCTGAAGGCAGATGCTTAACCAACCGGGTCACCAGGTGCCCCAACTTTTTTTTATTGGGTCCTAGACATTTCTACATTGTGGAGTGTCTGAATTATGCTTTCTTCCCAGAAAGCATGTTGGGCTTTGTTTTGGCAGGTAGTAAATTACTTGAGATAATTTAATCCTTGAAGACCTGATTTTAAGCTTTCCTAGAGTTACTCTGGAGTAGATGTCACAGGGCTAGTTAAGCCCACTACTGAAGTATGATTTCTTTGGGGTGTCTACTGAATATCTGGGGTGGAGGGATGAAAAGGACTATTATGGCTGGTAGATGCACAGATAACTTTCTTATTTTATGTGAACTTTGGGAATCCCTGTGTCTTCTTTGCCTGGACTACCTGAGGATGGGCTAGTCCTCTACAAAGACTGAAGGCTCCCCTATGCAAATATTTTGACCTTTGCTATCTAGCAACTCTTTCCTTTCTAGAACTCTGACCCACAATTTCCAGCTGCCTCAAACTACCCAAACTCTAGCCTCCATCTCCTCAGCTCATCAAAGCTGCTGAGCTATCAGGGTTCTACCTTCCAAAACCTGAGGTCTGGAAATTGCCTCTGGGCAGATTTAGAGTAATTGTAGGGTTTCCCTTGTATGTTTCCCTTCTCTCAGTGATCACAGTTCTGCATTGCCTGCTGTCCAGTGTCTAAAAGCAGGTATTTTCATACGTTTTGTCCAGTTTGCTAGTTACTGTTTACAGTGGGAGTTTAAGTGTGGCCCTTGTAACTCTCATCATGGCTGAATGTGGAAATGCCCGGAGGTTTACTGGTAGTATTTTCATTATCATTCACTACTAAGTCGATTTATAGCTCCATCATGATTTCTTCTTTTGTGTATTCATTATTTAGAGGTTTACTTTTAATTTTTCTAAACATAGGTTTTTTTTAATGGTCTTTTACTGATTTTTAATTGTCTTCAAATTACAAGGTGCTTTTGGTCCAGAGTCTTTGATACTTATTAGTTGTTTTGTGACCTACTATGTGGTAAAATGTTGTAAGTGTTCCATATGTGTTAGAAAAGAATGTGTTTCTCTAATTTGCAAGAAAAAGAGAGCACATGTGTTCATTAGTTCATGATTATCATGTTCAGACCGTCTACATCCTTGTTAAGTATGTCTGTTTGGTCTGTCAATTAGTGAGCAATGTTAAAATTAGTTAAAGTTCCTGCCATGATGAATTAGTGAATTCTTTCATGTTGCATGACTCTTAACCTTGGTTTTATGTTTTCATTGTGTTGTCTCTCTGGGACCATTCTGAGTAATTTTTTCTGATATTTTTTCCAGTTCATTAATTCTCTGCTCAGCTTCATTTAATTTGCTGATTAACATGTCTGCTAAGTTTTAAAGTTTGAATGGTTACATTTTTATTTCTAAAAGTCCTGCACAGTTCGCCCCTCCCCATATTTTACAGTATTATTTCCCATTCCTGTTTATTTCTCTAAACATTTTAGGCATACATGTTTTATGATCTGTATCAGACAATTTCAATATCTGAAATCCTCGATAGTCCAGGATTAGGATCTAATGCTGGTTCTCGTTTCTTTTCCTTTCCCCCAGCTCTTGCTCATGGTGAATTGCTTCTCCGGTGTTTGGGTAATATTTAATTGTGAGCACACATTTGACTGATCTTCATCTCTGGGGACCTGAGAAGAGAAAGCTATTTCTAAGGAGGATTTGTATTTGTGTTTGTCATGTGCTATAGTTACAGCCGAGACCTACTCTGAGCTGACTTCTCAACTCGGGTTTCACTGATCATATGCAGGTATTGCAAATTTGAAACACAAACCTGCATGAAGACAGGTCTGTGGCCTCAAATTCTCAGAAACAGTGGCTTTTTCACCACATGGAGCTGAGAGTCATTCAGAGTAAGTCTCCTGTGTCCTTTTGATGACAGATGGCTTTTCCCCAGCCCTCCATGTCACTGGGGTTGTAGCTTTAGAAGATCCAACTCTCTGTGGTGATTTGGTTCCAGTCCCAACTTTGTGTGTGTTTGAGGCCAGGCCTCCCATCCTCCATTCAGCAGACGAAGTCCAGTTCTCCACATTTCTGGTGTCAGCATAGGCCTGCCGCTCTTTCCCTGGTGGGCTTGCCTCTTCGATTCAGCTCTTCCTGCTGCCTTTTCTCTCCTTCCTCAGACATTCTCTTATTTTATTCTGGTGTTGGTTATTTGTCCTAAATTTCCAGGTGATTTCTAATGGGAGGGAGTCTTGTCCACCATGTTGCCAGCAGTGGAGGTCTCTCCTTCACCAATTTTTCCTGTTGGTTTGAGGAATATTAATTTTAATGAGCAGACTGTTTTTGTCTTCACACATGCTGGTGTTTGTCAACCAAAATGAGGTCTTTTTATTTATTTACTTATTTGCCTGAACCATTTGGTAATATTTTAAAAAATCTTTAAATATGAACACAGTTTGGAAAAGTCCGATCTATCTGTGAAACTTATTTAGGAAGCCAGCAGGCTTCCCCTCCATCCCCAATCTCTTCTATAGCTCTTTTAGCCGTTTTGTGCTTGTGGATGCTCTTCGGCTCTATCTTGCTAAATAATGTGCTTATTCTACTATTTTTTTTTTTCGGCCTGTTTTAGAAGTTGTGTAAGTAGGATTATAAAGAGTGTACTCCTTTTGTCTTTGGGTCATCTTTTCTCAACGTTCTGTTTGTGAGGCTCATCCATTTATCTTCTCTCCCTCCTGAAATGCCACTAAAATAACGGTGAAGGTAAGTAAAAGGAAGACCTAAGCCCTTCTGGAAGGCTGGAAGGACCGAGAAGTCATAGCAACCCATTGAGAAAATGAAAAGCAGAACCCTCAAGGTGACTGACAACAGACTCAGGAAGCTGAATGCCAAGGAGGCGGCGGGGGGGGGGGGTGGAATTGGGAAGCGACCTGTGGTGTCCCCACAAGGCTGGGGACCTGGGTCTCCCACTGCCTCTGGCAGTGAGGGCAGGATTCTAGAGAGCCTGTCCGGAGTCCACTGACACAGCAGTTAGAGTCCCGGATGTCCCCACCACTCCTCCATCTCCTTCTGCCCCTTCAGCCTGCTGATGCCTCCATTTCCATGACTTAGTCAGTGCTCACAAGTGACTCATTCGTTTTCCCTGCCTGACCCCTCTTCAGATGCACAGATCTAACCACCTCCCTGCATTTTCCATGTATCTCCAGTCCCCTGGTGCTGCTGACACCAGGGTTAAGGGGTCACAGGAGACAGCCCCGCTCTGGTAGAGCCTCAGCTGCTGGCTCACATCCACTGGGCCAGTCTCCAGGCAAACTTGGGTGTCCTGAAGGTCAGCCCAGTAAACCGGCAGCTCCCTGAGGGACGCTGGGGTCTGAATCTACCTGAGAACGATGTGAAGGCCCCCTGGCCTCCAGGCTTTGAGTCCTGCTTTAGCTGCATCCCACAGTTTTGATATGTTATATCTGCACTCGTGTTCAGTTCAAAATATTTTCTAATATCCGATGAGATTTTTTTTCTTTGTTCCATGGGTTATTTAGGATCATATCGCTTAAGCCAAGCAATTAGGGGATTTTTGTAGAGTTTTTGTTGTTGGTTTTTGTTTTTTGGTATTGCTGTCTAGCTCGATTCTACTGTGGTCAGAGAACATTCACTTTATTATTTTAATTTTAAATTAAAATGTGTTAGAATTTGATTTATGACTAGCATATGACTGATTTTAGTACATGTTTTATGTGCTATTTATTTATTTATTTATTTATTGGGCTCCATGCCCAGTGTGGAGCCCAACGTGGGTTGAAATCACGACCCAGATCAAAACCTGAGCTGAGGTCAAGAGTCAGTCACTTAACCGACTGAGCCACGCAGGCGCCCCTTTATGTGAGCTTTAAAAGAATGTATGATATATATTTTTCCTCTTCAGTAGGTGATAGAAGAAGCCAACCAAAAACTTTTATCCTTTTATTTACAACCTGTCTTTTTATTTAAATGTGTCTCTTGGGGGCACCTGGGGGGCTCAGTCAGTTAAGTGTCCGACTCTTGATTTCAGCTCAGGTCATGATCTCAGGGTCGGGAGATGGAGCCCCATGTCGGGCTGCACGCTCAGTGGGGAGTCTGCTTGAGATTCTCTCTTTCCCTCTGCCACCCCCCACCCCTGGCACACACGCGTGCTCTCCCTCTCTCTCTCAAACAGATAAATACAATCTTTTTTAAAAAGGTGTCTCTTGGCAACAGAATAGAATTTTTTAAAAATCTGTTTCGATGGTTATAATGTTTTACTGGGAGTGCTTAGTCCATACTAATTGGGCTTTTATCTGCAGTTTTAAGTCTTCACCTTCCATTTGACCTGGCTTTTTTGGTTGTTGTTCTGTTTTTCCTCCTTTGTTGCCTTCTATTGGATTAATAAAAAAGATTTACATTTTTTTTTTCTGTTCTTGGTACTAAATGGTTAGTTACACATTCTTTTTCTGCTCTTTTGATGATTACCTTAGCAGTTGAAACATGTATCCTTGAAAGTGTAGTATAAATTGTTGCTCTTCCACTTACCTGACCTTGTCTGCGGCTTCCATCGTTACTGTTGACAGGTCAATTGCCAGTCTTATTTTTGTTCCTTTAAAGGTTATCTGTCTTTTTTTTTTTCTGGCTGCTTTTAGGGCTCTTCATCTTTGGCACCCAGTCTTATTATGATGTGTCTTCGTGTAGTGTTCTTTGTGTTTGCAGAGCTTCTTGAATCTGTGGCTTGATATACTTCAGCAATGTTAGACAATTAATGGTCATTATCTTCTTAAGTATTGCTTCCCTCTGATTCCATTTCTTCTTCTTTTAGATTCCAGTAACTTGCATGTTAGACCATGTCACTGTGTCCTATGTTACTCTCTACTTCCTGTGTTTTCCATTCATTTTTTTCCCTGTTCTGTAATCTCTCCAGTTCATGAACACTGCTTTCAGCTCTGTCTAATCTCTTGAGTTCATAATATCAGTTATTGTGTTTTCAGTTCTAGAATTTCCATTAGAAATTCTTTTTTATAGTTTTAGATCTTCTTGCAAAAGTCTCCATTTTTCCGTTTATTTTCTCTGTTCTTTTCTCTTTATTTTGAATATATACGTTATGGTTATTATAAAGTCCTTGTTTGATATCCTAGATCTGGATCATGTGTAGATGTTTCTTTTTTTCCTTTCGTGTTTTTTTTTCTTCCCCCCACTTTTTTTTGAATCCTATAGTCCTGTTTTTTTCACGCCCCGTGACTTTTGAATTAATGTCAGATCTTGCCTATTGAAACACAGTAGAGGCTCTGGATGGCTCACCTTTTTCTTTCCAAGCAGATAGAGTAGACGGTCATCCCTAATTCAGGCAAAGACTTAGCTCAGTCAGGGAAACATTGCAGTTTTGATAAAGTTTATCCTCCCTGTGGTTCTGCCCTGCTTTTAGACTCTGTGCCTCCCAGGGCTTTCAAATCAGGCCCCGGTATGAACTGGAGCCCTCCCTCCCAGTGGATTTTGAATGCTAATCCTTGTCTCTGTAGCACTGAGAACGCAGAAGCCTCCTCTTTGATTTGCAGAGGCTTTCTGCTTGTGGTTTTTTTTTTTTTTTTATTATGTTATGTTAGTCACCATACATTACATCATTAGTTTTGATGTAGTGTTCCATGATTCATTGTTTGCATATAACACCCAGTGCTCCATGCAGTACGTGCCCTCTGCTTGTGTTTTTAAACTCCTGCCCCTCATACCTTCTGAGCTGGGCACCTATCTTAAGGGGAGAACTGGCAGAGCGAAGCTCCCTACCTCTTTCTCCTGGGATTTTGGCCTCTCAAGTTTGCCTCTCTTGACCAAAAGCTCAGTGGGTTTCTCCATCCCTCAGCAACAGCTCTCTGCCTGGGAAGACTCCAGACTCCCAGCCTCTTGCCCCGTGCCCAGAATGCAAATGTGTTGAGGGAGAAAGTGCTGTGGCGTGTTGGAATGTTGTCTCCTGTCCGGCAGCCCCCCATCTCTGGAATCTTGGCCTGCTCGTCCGCGTGGCTCCAGTAGCTCTTTGGTTCTCATTGTGAGATTTTACCCAGCTTCTCGAGCTGGGCATGGTGGGAGGGAGCATTGCCGGGGCTGCCGGCCCTACTGCCTGGAAGCAGAAACCGACCTCTGCTCTTGCATGCTGCACGCTAACGCCTGCTCTCAACCCCAGAGCCGTCGCACAGTCTCCATGTGCTCTCGCGATCCTTTCACAGGTGAACTTCTAGCTCTGTTTTTAAATAGGGGAGAGCTGGTTGTTCCAATACCAATCTCACCGAGTTACCTGAAATGCTGCCTTATCATCTGTTGGCTGTGTGTCTGTCTGTCCATCAGTGGTTAGGCTTCGTCTTTTCTGTTGGTCTCTCTGTTCATGTGTCATTGCTGGACTTTGGAGGTTGTTACGGCTTTATAGTAAGTCTGATAGCTGGTAGGGTACCTTCTTTGTTCTTATTTTTCACAGGTCTCTTCGGGACTCCTGCAAAATTCCACTGAAAATCCTGTTGGGATATTTTGCTTATTGGACTTGCACTGAACTAACATAGCTAAATTTGGGGAGAACTGAAAAATTGTGCAATATTGAATCGAACATCTGCTTTCATAAATATTTTCTTTATTCCTAATTATTTCCTATTTCAGTACTGAGCATTGCTTACTCAACAAATATAGCCTCTTTTTTTTTTTTTTTTTACGGCACAAGGCATGTTGCTAAATGCTAGAAATCTCATTTCAGTTTACATTCTCACCAGGAATCCATGACCTTGCTCTCGCTTTTCCCACCCCAGCTGGATTGGCCTACTACTTTTCGCCATTTGGAGAGTGCAGAGATTTTGCAGCATAAGGAAACTCAGATTCTCAGGGAGGCACCTCCCTCCAGTCCCCTCCTGGGCGGTCATTTTTGGGTACGAGAGGGTGAGACTGTGGGAAAAACGCTTACGGTATGTGCATGAGTGTGCGTGCTGTGGTTGTAAGGGCTCTGGGGTGTGGCTGGGCACGATTCCAGCCCCCAGCTCTGCTCTCCATCCACCCAGGCTTCTGTTCACGTCCTGCACTTGTCCACCCTCAGTGGTCAGCTGCTCTCGTGCTTCCGTCCCTGCGGCCTTTGGAAGAGCTGTGCTTGCCCGAGGGGACGGTTCTGCTCCATGTCCAGCCTGTTCTGGGGAGTCCTGAGGGGTCATACACCTGACTCTGGGCAGGGCCCGGGAGTTCATCGCCCGAAGTCTGCATTGATCCCAGCCCCTGTGGGGCTCCCCTCCATCTGCAAAGAGAGACAGGCCCAGGATCCTCCTCAGGACCTTTGTGCTCTGTCCCCAGGGGTTCTTCTAGATGGGAGGGGCTCTTTGGGGCAGATTCTCCTGAGAGTGGCAATTACAGATGGGGAGTGTGAAGCAGAAGACACCCTTTTCAGAGGGAAGATTTCCTGGAACCCCAGTGTGGGAGAGTCTCAAGACCTCTCCCCTAAGCCTTTGCTCCACTTGGATGCCTTCAGTGATGGATCGAATGGCCGTCTCGGTTCATTTTAGACAGCGGTGGGTCTTCATGTCAGGCTGAGTTCTGTTTTCTGGAGCTCTTGGCCATTCCTGGAACCAGCAGCCCCTGCCCTGAGCTTGTCCTCCTCCGTGTTCTCAGGAGCCCTGTCCCTCAAGCCCCCGAGCCCCCCTTGGGTGGCCAGCTGCAGTGTCAGGCTGGCAGCCCATCAGTGGCCTGTGGGAAAGACCTTTCAGAGTGGCCAGAGCAGCACCGAAATTCTGCAGGGAGTTTTTGCTAGCTTTCCTCAGGATCCCAGGCCCTGGGACATGGAATCACTTTGGGGTCATCCACTTCAATCCTGTTATTTCACAGATGGGTAAACCGAGGCCCAGGGGTTAAGTCACATGGCTGAGACAAAGGCAGGACCGGGACTGAGTCCTCTGGTCCCCGGCTTGCACCTCTTCCACGTGACTTAGATGCAGCGTCAGGAATGCCCAGGGCGCCTGCAGCATGAGCTAGGAGCTGTGGGACATGGTACTGAAATGCAGAGCTCTGTCCCCTTGCCTAGGACCACCTGCCCCATCGTATGGATTTGCTGAGTGAACCATTTCCTTTCCTGCTAATTTGGAGACCATACTATTGCTGGTTCCGGCTGCCAGGGAGAGCCCCAGGATGTAGGGTATGGGAGGACATTCTGGAACCATGTTCTGTTTTATAACACCCTTGACATGTTGATGATTTAAAGGCCCAGACTATGTCAGGGTCATGGTTTCAGACAGAGAATCTCCATCCCATGACAGCTCTCCCCGCTGCAGGTGAACGCCTACACACCGCTTGTTCCCATACGGGAATGGAGGACAGTGCTCCCACCAGGTCCCTGGCCAGGTGGGCTGGGCCGGGGCTTAGGAGTGCGAGTCAGAGGGTGGCGGTGTTCTGGGACTTCCGCTGACCTCACCCTTGCAAGGCCCCCAGCGCAGGGCTGTCCAGCCCTCTTCATCCTGGGCCTCTGCGTCGGGACACGGCCTTGTTCTGGCGCCCTGCCGGGGGCTAGGGGACCGCAGGGCCCTGGGTGCTCTGAAGAGGCCGTGCCTCAGAGACATGTTTGGCAGCATTTTTCTGTGGAAACAGACGCTCGAAGGTGGTTCCATTCCTGGGACCCCCTAGAAGCTTCCCTGGGAAGGCAAGGCCAGACTCTGGCCCTGCAGGGGCCTGTGTGTCTCCGCAAACCCCAGCTGCCGGCCTCAGAGCAGCCGCAGAGCACTGGCACAGAGTCAGAAGGAGAAGGGCCGTGTCTGGGGCTGTGTCTGGGGCGGTGTCGTGCCTACCTGTCAGCCACCTGCTGCAGGGCAGGGTGGCTTGGCCTCCGCCTTGGGAGACTCACCCGTTTATCATCGGGTCTTCAGCAGCTCTAGCTTTAGTGAAAACAAGATTTTTCTGTACCTTTGTGGTTCCTGGTGGGGCTGGAGGCTCTGCGTGCCCCAGCACCACAGGACCGTCCCCCAATGCCTGTTACTGCACTCTTGCCCACAGGGACACTCAGCCCTGCCTGGGAGCCCGGGGTGGCACTGTGCCAGGCCTCCCTCCTCCCAGGCCGCCCCAGGGTCCCCCGGGCTGCGTCCCTTCCACACACCCTGCCCCGATCGTGACGCCCGGGGAGTTGACCGCCATCCGGTGTACTGGGTGAAGCCCTCTGGTCTCTCGCTGCAATCCAAGGCCTGCCCCTGTTCCAGGGTCCCCTCTGGGCTCATTGGTCTGGGCGTGTAGGGCAGGTGGGGGCATGCGCAGGGATGAGGTGTCACGTGCACCCCCCAATAAGCGCAACCCTGTTGTTCCCCCTGTGACCCCACGTGCTCAGCCCAGATGCTCCCACAGGGAAGCCAACCCACCTCCTTCCAGCCTCCTGTCTCACCCGGATCTTGCTGCACATACTGCTCTGTTCACACACTTCTGGCCTGTGAGCTTCCAGGGCCCAGGGACAGTCCTGTCAAGTGGGTATGGGCCCCCCAGGGCCTACGTCCTTGGGGAGCTGCGTTCTTGGTGTGAGTGTGAAGCTGACCTTCCAAGGGATGTGAAGGTCAGCTTCATGCTCACCAAGGTTGTCACAGAGCAGGCCTGGTGGGTTTGGCACCCCACTCGTTTTTCATGGCGTCCGGTGGCCGGGCCGGGGGGTCACTGCTGCAGAACCTCTGCCCCGGGCAGCGCTGGGCTCCAGCAGCAGTTTCTCTCCTGCGTTTTGTCCTTTTAGTTCCTAAAATTTTCACCAAGTAGCGCATGTAGGTGAAGCGCCCAAGGCGATGGGCCAGGAGGCTCCTGGAGGGATGGCTCCTGCTTAGCCCTCCCTGCATTTGCTTCTGGGGTTGGTCCCTTGCTCATGCCCGTCTGCTCACATGGAGATCTGTCCAGTGTCTGTATCTAATGTAAAGGTTCAGCTGTTCTGCAGCATCGCTCCAGCAGAGCCCCCCCGCCTTCCCGAAGCTCCAGCAGAGACCCCCCCCGCCGTCCCCGACGCTCCAGCAGAGCCCCCCCGCCTTCCCGACGCTCTAGCAGAGACCCCCCGCCTTCCCGACGCTCCAGCAGAAACCCCCCGCCTTCCCGACGCTCCAGCAGAGCCCCCCCGCCTTCCCGACGCTCCAGCAGAGACCCCCCGCCTTCCCGACGCTCCAGCAGAGCCCCCCCCGCCTTCCCGACGCTCCAGCAGAGCCCCCCCGCCTTCCCGACGCTCCAGCAGAGACCCCCCGCCTTCCCGACGCTCCAGCAGAGCCCCCCCGCCGTCCCCGACGCTCCAGCAGAGCCCCCCCGCCTTCCCGACGCTCTAGCAGAGACCCCCCGCCTTCCCGACGCTCCAGCAGAAACCCCCCGCCTTCCCGACGCTCCAGCAGAGACCCCCCGCCTTCCCGACGCTCCAGCAGAGACCCCCCGCCTTCCCGACGCTCCAGCAGAGACCCCCCGCCTTCCCGACGCTCCAGCAGAGACCCCCCGCCTTCCCGACGCTCCAGCAGAGACCCCCCACCTACCCGACGCTCCAGCAGAGACCCCCCCTGCCGTCCCCGACGCTCCAGCAGAGCCCCCCCGCCTTCCCGACGCTCCAGCAGAGCCCCCCCGCCTTCCCGACGCTCCAGCAGAGACCCCCCGCCTTCCCGACGCTCCAGCAGAGCCCCCCCGCCTTCCCGACGCTCCAGCAGAGACCCCCCCGCCTTCCCGACGCTCCAGCAGAGACCCCCCGCCTTCCCGACGCTCCAGCAGAGACCCCCCGCCTTCCCGACGCTCCAGCAGAGACCCCCCGCCTTCCCGACGCTCCAGCAGAGACCCCCGCACCGTCCCCGATGCTCTAGCAGAGACCCCGCCTTCCCGACGCTCCAGCAGAGACCCCCGCCCCCCACTGTCCCCACTGCTCCTCAGCAGTTCGGGTGTTTCTTTACCATCGTCTGGTGTGCGTGTGAGATGCCTGTGCCATTCCCGTTCTCCACCGTCTGTGGTCTGTCGTTCTCTCTGGAAGTTTACAGAATCTCTCCGTTAGCCCTCGAGTGCTGACATGTCACAGTTTGCTAGGTGTGTGACGTTCTCCGGCCGGCGGGGTGGGTGGTGGGTGCTTTGGATTTGGAGACTCGCGACTCTGGCAGTCCTGGGAGGTTTTCTCGAGTTTTCTCTCAGTGGCTCCTTTTCACTCCTCAAGTCTTATCTCTCCCCTTTCCTGGAAAATCACTTAATTCCAGCCTTTTAGTTTACTTTTAAAGTTTGTGTTCTCATATTTTTAATTTCGAGGAACTCTCTTATTCATTAAATGGTCCTTTTTAAAAATAGCATTCTCCACCCATTCGTGGGCGTAGCAACTTTTCTTTCTGAGAACATTAATTACAAGGAATTTAGAAAATACTTTCCTTCTCTTCCCTGCACTATTTCATGCTGCCATGTTCCTTTCCTGGTGGTTTTAGCATCTGTTAGTTCTTGCTGGAGGGTGTGGTCCTGGCAGGTCTCCCCAGGTTCTCGGCTGGGGGGGTTCCCGCACGGGCTTCCCAGGGCTAGGCATCTCGGGTGTACCTCAGCCCCCTCCCTGTAGCAGGTGCTCCATGCCCGCTCTCTTCTGGGCCGTGGGCTCCCAGGCTGGGCAGGGCTCACTCTCTCCTGCCTGGTGGTGGGGGAGGTCCGGGCCCTGGATGTCTGCAGGGGGAGGGTGGGGGCCCAGGGTTCTTCACGAGTCTGCCAGGGCCGCTGTACCACAGTTCCGCAGACTGGTGGCCTAGAGAACGGAGACATATTATCTCCTGGTCTGGAGGCTGGAAGTCCGAGATGAGGTGTGAACAGGGCTGGTTCCTTCTGCTGCCACGGTCTGGGCTTTGTCTGCTGTCCACCTTAGCCGTTCTTTGGCTTGTAGAAGCATCGCCCCGACCTCTGCTTTTGTCTTCATGTGATGTTCTCCTTGTGCTTCTCTGCCCAGTTGTTCTCTTTTGTAAGGACTCCATATTGAGTTCGGGGCTCACCTGACTCCCGCGTAACCTCATCTTCATCGGTCACATCTGCAAGGACCCCGTCTCCAAATAAGGTCACATTCTGAGGTCCTTGGGTTTAGGACTTCAACACAGAGATTTTGAGGGGACATAATTCAACCCATAGCAGGTTTAATGCTGGCTTTCCACCAACACCCGTTTTTGGTCCCCCCTGGAAGCCAGCCTTCAGAGGCACCGAGAGCCTTGCTGGCTCCCACTGAGTGGATTGGCGTGTTTCTTGTTGGGCTCCAGATTTCCCGGGCTTGCTAAGCCAGGCTGCACTCGTCCCGTCGCTGTCTCGTCCAAGAGTTGTGGTGTTTCTCGTCTGTAGCTGCCCCATCCAGTCCCCCGTCCCTGTGGATTAGCACCGCATGCAGGTGTCAGTGGGATTTTGGAAGGGAGAAGGTTCAGTCACCAACCAGAAGGAGCTGTTCTGCCTTTCTGGGTATTTTTTCTAATTCATGTCTCCCTTTTTCTCAAGGTGTCTCCGAGCTCACTCGGGCTCCCAACACTGCTAAGGGTGACCCACAAAGGCCGGAGAGATGGCCGGGGCCTCCGTGAAGGTGGCGGTACGCGTCCGCCCCTTTAATTCCCGGGAAATGAGCCGAGACTCCAAGTGCATCATCCAGATGTCTGGAAGCACCACAAGTGAGTATTGGTGATGGGGTGTCCATGGGTGGCTCGTCGCTCGGGGCCACACGTCCCGGGCTGCCCAGCTAGACGGGGCGGCCAGCCTGGCACCCCCAGCTCCCTCCTCGTCCACATGGTGTGTTGGTTCCCTGGGCTGGCAGGGACAAAAGACCACAAATGGGGGGTGGCTCCAACAACAGTTCTGAAGGCCGATGTCTGAAATCAGGGTACTGACAGGGTCGTGCTGCCTCTGACGTTCTAGAGGACTCTCCTTCCTGCCTCTTGCGGCTTCTGCTGGTCCGGCCATCTTGGCTTGTAGCTGGCGTCAGCAGTCAGCACATGACTTCACATAGGAACACCGACCAGCCGGCAGGTGGGCGGGGGTGGTCTAGATGGGGGATGGGCACTCAGGAGGGCACTTGTTGTGAGCACTGGGCCTGTGTGTAAGTGAGAATCATTGAAACCAGTCCTCCATGGTGTGTGTACTAACTAGCATTTAAATACAGGCTTGAAACACCAAAAGAGAAAAGAACGCTGATCCCTGGATTTAGGACCCACCCTGCTTCGGCATGACCTCACTGTGACAGCTAATTCCATCTTCAAAGACCCCGTTTCCAAAGAAGGTCACCCTCTGAGGCTCAGGATGGACGTGAATTAGGGGGGCACTTTCTGACCCAGTACATGAGGTTACGGATTTCTCATCTTGTTTCAGCTGCCCTACATTTATACATTTATATGTTATTTTATTCAGCCTGTTCTCTTGCCTTGTTTGTGATTGTAGGTCATCTCCAACCGTCCTGAGGAGGGGGAGGCCTGCAGTCCACAGGCTAATAGGCGGTAGTAAGAGAGGGAATGACAGTGTGGTGCTCAGGGAGGCAGATGAGCCCTGACAGGCTTCGTTAGCTCACAGGCTGCTGGCAGGAGAGAGCACCCACTCTGAGCCTGGCCTTTGCTCTTTTGGCTTGAAATTTTGGATCAAATTGGCCCCGCATGCAGATGAGTGGCCAGATTCTCACAACCCGAGCAGCACCCCGGGAGACCCTCCTGCTCCCTGTCCACCTCTGCTTCCAACACGGAGGTTAGCAGGGCTTGTTTCGGGTCCCACAAAAACCGAGCCAGGGTCTGGGTTATGTCTCCAGCTGATTAACAGCCTGCCCCCATGCTTGTGACTTAGAACAAGAATTCTGGGCTCAGCAGGTGGTTTGCTCCTGGGGTCCCTCGAGCAGTGACCACGGCTGTCACGGCAGGCTCAGGGGGTACAAGCCATACCGTGTGATTGGTGCCGGCTGCTCGCTCACACTTCATCCTGATGTTGTAGAATGGATGGCAGGTCTCACCCCCCACGTAACCTACCCCACCTGCTATCCAGGTTCAGAGGGAGGGGCTGGCCAAGGGGAGGGGCACTCAGCGCCGAGAGCAGCTGCCTCCCTAGGCCTGTTGGGGGGGTGAGGGTTCAGGTGTCTCTAGAATGTTCTGAGCACCTGTAGGCTCTGTGGGAAGGGGTGGGGGCTGGGAGGTGGTCTTTCCAGAAGCCCGTGGAGCTCTGTGGTCCTTCATCCCGGGTGGGCAGGTCATGGATGCCCCGCTCAGAGCTTGCTTGGGGGCCGTTGGGCATGGTGTGGCCATGCACATCTGAGGTCTCGTCATGGCTCTTAGGAATGGTGTTGCCTCCACTGGGTCCCTGGAAGCAGACCCTGACGTGAGGATTCGGGTGCCAAGGGTTTATTGAGGAGGTGGTCCCAGGCTACGTGGGGAGAGAACGTGGACGTGGGGAGGAAGCTGTGGAGGGCGCTGATGCATGGGTAACCGCCACAGACAGCAGCGCTCGGGTCGCTGGGACCCTCTGACATAGAGGATGCATCTCTGCATTGTCCTCCCCGAGGCTGGGTGCTTGTCTAGCATCTGCCCCAGTGTGAGCTGAGGGTTGGTCCAGGGGCCTGGTTTCCTTGTGACCAGAGAGGAGCTCAGGTGGTGTGACTCATGCCTTAAGATGGGAAGCCAGGTGCTGCACAGAAACTGTGACCCTGGGCGCCTGGGTGGCTCAGTCGGTTAAGCGACTGCCTTCGGCTCAGGTCATGATCCTGGAGTCCCGGGATCGAGTCCCGCATCGGGCTCCCTGCTCGGCAGGGAGTCTGCTTCTCCCTCTGACCCTCTTCCCTCTCGTGCTATCTCTCATTCTCTCTCTCTCAAATAAATAAATAAAATCTTTAAAAAAAAAAAAAAAAGAAAAAAGAAACTGTGACCCTGGGTGGGAACCATGACATCTTGGGTGAGAACTGTGGTTCCTGGATGCAAACCATGGCCTCTAGTTACCACTGTTACCCCGGTGGGAACTGTTACCCCAGGTGGGCATTGTGCCCGAGGGTTGGAAATGTGATCCCTGGTGAGAACCATGACCTCTGATGGGAACCATGACTCCTGGTGGGAACTGTAACCTCTGATGAGAACTGTTCCCTGGTGGGAACCGTGACCCCTGGTGGGAACCCTGACCTCTGGTGGGAACTGCGACCCCTGGTGGGAACTGTGACCTTTGCTGGGAGCTGTGACCCTGGGTGGGCAGAGGACATGCGCCCAAGGAGCTGACAGAGTCTGCCGTGTCACTGTTGGGTGACCCCGGACATCAACAATGAGTGTGGGGACCCCTGTTCCCTCCTGGGGCCTGGCCCATCACCTTGGACAGTCGCTGAGGGTCTTGGCAGGAGGGGCTCACAGGTGACCACACCGTCCGGGAGCCTGCAGAATACAGAACAACACATCAGAGTCGGACCCGTCTTCCCTGGAGCTTGGGAGTGGTCTCGGACAGGGTGTGACAGGCGTCACGGAAGCAGATAGCTGGAGGAGATGATGAGCTGTGGGAGTGAAAACTCTGACCCGCCTCTGGCCCGAGAGACAGAGACGCAGAGACACGGAGAGATAGAGTGTCAGAAGAATGGGTAATTGAGACAGTCACTCGGGGAGCTGTATTCATCTTGGAGAAAACAAAGCAGTGATGGTACTGGTAGAAAGTGCTAGAAGCCATGTCAGAAGCATGGGTGAGGACTGAGGGCTCCCAGAGGAGGGGAGGATGCCCTCCAGCCCTCAGCACAGGAAATCTTGTCTGTGGAGTGGGGTCAGTGGGCAGGATGGGCTTTCCTCCGGGCGACCCGGGGGCAGAGTGGGGCGGGGGGTCCCCCAAGCCAACCCAAGGTGCACAAGCACGGAGCTGTTTGGGTGACGGCTCACAGCCACCTTGTCAGTGTACGTGGGGCCCGTGAGAAGGGGCGGAGACGGTGCTCCACAAGAAGGCTGTGCCAGGCCTCAGGGGCCAGCCTGCGAGTTCAGCAGGGAGCACTTGCCCAGCGAAGCAATAGTCGAGGCCCAGTGATTAGACTGCGTGGCGGCTCTGGCCGCATTCTTGCTCGTCGGCACCTGGCGCCAGGCCATGAGTGTCAGGGCAGGAGGCCGTCCGGCCCTCCCCGCTCCACCCTGCCGGGATGGTGACTTGCTTCTTGGATCTCAAAACTGGGTGCCCACGGGAGATGCAGGGTCCCGGAACATGCCACTCGAAGCTCCATCCTGACACACAAATTAGAAACATTCACAGCTAAACGTAATTTGTTTTCCTGTGTTCATCACCTGTATGAATGATACCTTCCCTTGAACATTTCAGATTTGGCAATTTTGAGAGCCAGCCAAACTGCACAGTGTAAGCTTCGTCCGTGCGTGGCAGGCTTGGGTAGGTTCCTCAGGACTGCAGACGTCCTGTGTGTATCCTCACCCCACTTTACAAGAGAGCAGACTTGGGGACCTCTGGAAGGGTTTCCTGTCTTCTGAGTCCTTCTGGCCATGCAGGGCCTACCTCTCTGGCCTCTTGTGCCCAACCGTAGGCCAGCCCTCAGCCCCAGGCCCTCGGCACCGATGGGAAGTCCGTTTCCTAGGGACAGATGAGCCGTGACAGAAGTGATTTTCCCAGAGGCCAGTGGTGTGAGATCAAGGTGTCAGTGGGGTTGGTTCCTTCTGAGGCTCTGAGAGAATCCACTCCTGGCCTGTTTCCTGCTTGTGGTGGCTGCCACAGGCCTGGGCTAGCCTCCGTCCTCACGTGGGCTTTTCCCTGCACGTGTCTGTCTGTCTCTGGTGGACCCCACTTCTTATAAGGACCCGGGTCACTGGATTTACAGCCTGCCCTAATTGGCATGATCTCATCTTTACTAATCTCATCTTCCAAGACCGTGTTTCCAAAGAAGGTCACATGCTGAGGTTCTAAGTGGATGTGGATTTGGGGAGGATGCCTCTCACCCAGGACAGTGCCTCTGGAGTGGAGGGGACTGGACGAAGGCCACAGGGCCGATGCATCCAGGGCCTGCCCCCAGCCTAACCAGGCCCCACAGGCTCACGCCCAGCCTTCCTGCCTCCAGCCCTCCTCCTGGATCCTGGCAGGCTGGTCCCAGTGTGATTTCAGGCAGTGACCACCATTCTGGATGGCCCCCCCGGAACATTCCAGACCCTTCTTTGCTCATAGTGGTCTTTCTCCCAAAGGCCCTTGTCAACCAGCAGCCCTGTGCACAGACCCAGGTGTTGCAAATGCCTAACTCATCTAAGCCTCCATTTGCCGTCACTGTTCTAGAATGTTCTAGGTTCCAAATAGAGTGAGTCTGGGAATGGAAGCCCGCAGAAGGGAGCTTGGCTGTGGCTGAGGAGTTGGTGGCACCCCTGTAGGCCTGTTCATGGTGTCCGCAGGGGAGCCCTGGAGGCCGCCGGGCCGGGGCAGCAGCCTCAGCCTAGGGGACGGGTGCCTGTCTGTCCTGCCAGCCCCATCCGGGACAGCCGCGGGGCCGGGAGCTGCCTTCTCCCCTGGAGGCCCGCCACCTGTTAGAGTTGCGATGGGTGTTCTGCTCTCAGAGCCACGGTGGTGGCCTCGTGTGCTGTCCCCATAGGTCCCACAGGGGCAAGGACAGTTTCCGAGGCATGGACAGGGACACCCGGGCTCTGTGATGCACGCCATCATTTGTGGCTGCATGGGAAGAGCAGGGTGGACATGGGGCCCCTTCAAGTCGTCAGCAAACATTTGCTGAGCACGAGCCTTATGAGGCTGCAGTCTGGGGCCCCAGGAGAGCAGGACAGAGGCTCTTACTGCCCTCGGGGGCGACACTCCAGTGGGAAGGTGGGCAACGCACACATCAGCGCCAGATGCAGCTGGACCGGCAGGGACAAGGGCTGTGCCTTGCAGCATCAAGAAGGGGCACAGTGACGGGGCGTAGGGGCTGGCAGGGGGCTGGGGGACACACCAATGGCCAAGGAGCCTTCCTGGTCAGTTGGGAGAAGGTGAGGGGGTGAGCGCTCTTGTGGATGAGGAATGCCAGTGCCCGGGTGTCAAACTAACTGTTCCCTGAGACCCCGCCGAGCTTCTGGTCTGCTGCGGTGGGCTCTCCCAAATCCTGCAAGTGCAGAGCAGTGGCCTGCTGGTAAATCAGCTCACCTGTGCGTGCGCTCACACACGCATGCACACGCACACACACACGTGTATATGCATGCTCACACGCATGCTCACACATGTACACACATGCACGCTCACTCATGTGCACATGCATGCTCACACGTGCACGCACTCACGCTCACGTGCACACGCAGGCACACATACATGCTCACACGTACACACATGCGTGTGCACACACACTCATGCCCTCATACACACGCACACACACGCACGTGCCTGATTTCCCTGATATAAATACTCGCCCTGTGGCCAGTTTAACAACAGGCTCACAAAATTCCTCAGCATTTAGACCCTGGCGGTGCTGGAAGGAGCCCGCACTGGCTTGTAGACAGAGAAAATGGCTTCGTCAGTCCTTCCTCCCTGCCTCCCTTCCCTATTCAGGCTGGGGCCCTCACCAGCCACGTCGTTGTCCCTGGCAGGTGCCCGTGCCTTGTGCACCCTGTATTGTACGCCCTTTGGAGGGGCCCAGCTCCCCCCGGCCTGGCGGGAGCAGGCCCCGGGAGGACCCCTCCTCCTCCCTCAATCCCGCACAAGGAGAAACTCAAGAGTCTGGCAAAGGTGGCCCTCTCCCTAGCAAAGCGGCTCTGTCCCAGTGTGTGGCAGGCTGACTGCAGGTGCTGGTGTGCCGGTCAGCCCTGGGGAGGGTTTGGAGGTGCCAATGAGGAGCCAGGCCCAGGTGGACTGTGCCTGGAGCTCAGGTCCCGTCTGTAATGACAGGGTACTTCTCAAGACCCCATGGGGCCCCCAGGGGGGAATGGAGATAGGTGACAGGCAGGTCCTGAGCGCCGGAGCCCCTCTGCTGGACGGTCCTCATGGCGGACTCTCCTGTGGCCCACTCCTGCCCTTGGTCCCTCACGGGTAGCTGTCCCCGGCCCTCTCGGTGCTCCTTGAGCACACCTGTGCTCTGTTCCTGGGAGGGCCCCCGCCTCAGGGAGCCCGTAGTCCCTGAGAGGTACATGGCAAACACCCCAACACCAGGACACGGTCAGAGCGAGGTCAGCACCCAGAACTGGGCAAGGGTCACGCTGGACACAGGGGAGAAGGCTGGAGGGGGCGGGGGCTAGGCCTGTGCAGGGCGCGGGGAGGGGACCTGGCCCCTTGCCGCATGGGCATTGGGGGCCCAGCCCAGGCTTGGCTCGGGAGGTGCTGTGATTGTTGTTTCCATGGCGCCGGCATTATCTGCACTTGGGGTTCCAGTGGCTGCATCCTCAGTCTCAGCAGGAGTTGAAAGCAGGGCAGTGGCTCTCCTCAGCCTCGCTCTCAGAGGCAGCGTGGATGTGAGCTGCGCTCGGCCCCAAGGACAGCGCTGTGACGGCCAGTCCCCTGCTCCTGCCCGCTGGTTTCTCAAACGTGCTGGGTGATCTCCCAGAACGCCTAAATCTGAGGTCCAGGTCCCAAAACCAAGTCAGCCCTGGGGACAGGCTGCAGGTGATGCCCGTGCTGGAGCAGGGTGCTCAGCCCGAGCAAATGGCCGAGGGGCCTGCCCGCAAAGACACTGGGCCTCAGGGTCCTCCGTCAGACTGGAACTTTGTAGGTTCAGATGGTGGTCCGGCAGGCAGCGGGCGGGGTGGCCCAATGGGGGTTGGGGGCCTCGGTGTCTCCTGCCTGGCCACCAAGCACATGTGGCCTGTGGCTCTGGGGCGTGGGAAATGCTAGGGGCAGGGGTACTTGCAGGCCTGGGAAAAAGCAGCCTCGGGCTGGAGGCCTGCTGGGGTACTTGCCTGGCCCTGGCCGGTGGATGATGGCACCACCACGCATTCGTGGCTTCGTTCCTGGTTTGAAGAACCGACATTCTGGGCGTGGTGCCTCTGGACAGCGCCGCATGCCGCTTGCTGGGGGCGGGGGCGGGGGCGGGGGCGGGGGGCTGTGCAGAGGACAGTGCCAGGGAGCCCATGAGAGCAGGCCTGGAAAGCACCAGAGGCACACGGGCAGGAGGAACGAGCTGTGTGCCCCGTGATGGAATCCCACAGCGAGGGGACAGCCCGTGCTGCGCACAGCACGCAGGAAGCATGCTGGGATGGCGGGCCCGCAGGAAGCAGAGCTCGACCGAGCCCGGGTGCCCCAGCCTTCTGGGTGCGTCTAGGACGCATGTATGCAGAGCAGATGCGGCAAGGCCCAGAGGGGTGGGGTGGGGAGCAGGGCTGGACCGAGGGGTCGGGGTGGGCTGCAGGGTCTCCGGCTGACCCAGCGTCTGCGGGAAGGAGCCAGTGTGGGTGCCCTCAGTGCATCTGTGGGCAGCAGGGTCCACCAGACAGAGGAAAGGGGCACACAAGGCTTGTCTGCCTGGAATTGGAGCCCTAGCCCCGTCCCATTGGGGGGCTGGCTTGTCCGGGGCCAGAGGCCTCTGGGGACCCCGCCTCGCTGCCTTGGGGCACCTGTCTGCGGGCAGGTACCACATGCTGATCGCCTCTCCCCCCGCAGAGTGTTAACTGCCATGCCTGTCCTCTTTGCAGCCATCATTAACCCTAAACAGCCCAAGGAGACACCCAAAAGCTTCAGCTTCGACTACTCCTACTGGTCGCACACCTCGGTAAGCCCAGAGTTACCAGGAAGGAAGGTAACCTGGGCTGGGGCTCAGGGGGCTGGGCTGCAGCACTGCAGATGCTCCACCAGGCGCTGCGTGTGTCTCTCTAACCAGGGCCACTGCTTGGCCAGGGGAGGGAGGGACAGGTGTGAGGCCCAGGGAAGGGGCCAGCAGTGCCTGCTCGGGGTGAGGGGTGGGGGGACTACTTTCCCAAGGCCGTTGTGTGTGAAAGGTCACCCTGAGCAGTGACATGCGTTGTTAGGGTAACCCCTGGGGCCTGCCTAAAGCAGTCCTCTGTTAGGAGAGCATCCGGACACGGTGGTCTGGTCCCGGGGCTCCCCGGGCCTCCAGGCCCTGCCCTTCCAGCCCCACCTGTCCTCACTCCCAAGGCCGCCTCGATTTTGAGCATTGTGTCTCAGGCTCCTGCCTCTGAGCCCTGGTGCAGGAGGTTGCCTCTGCTGAAATGCCCTTCTGCCCCGGCCGCCCCACCCCGTCTGGCCAGCTCCTCCCAGTCCCTCCTTTGGGAAGCTGCACCCTGCCGAGCAGGGTTGGGTCCCCTCTGCAGGGAGCGTGAGGGGGGTGGGGGGCAGGTATCCCTCCACGCTGCACTGCCCGTGACGCCCGTGAGGCCCCCAGCAGCTGGGTGGGTGCTCAGTGAACATGGCGGGCCAAGCCCTGGGGGCACCCAGCCTCCTACAGCTGTGCCACCCCGTCTTCCAGCCTGAGGACATCAACTACGCCTCACAGAAGCAGGTGTACCGGGACATCGGCGAGGAGATGCTGCAGCATGCCTTTGAGGGTTACAACGTGTGCATCTTCGCCTACGGGCAGACGGGGGCTGGCAAGTCCTACACCATGATGGGCAAGCAGGAGAAGGAGCAGCAGGGCATCATCCCCCAGGCACGCGGGCTGGGGGCAGGGCGGTGCGGGGCCTCGTAAGGGCCAACCAGACAGGGCTGCACCAGCCGGGACAGAAGGGCCCAGCAGGGCGCCCCAGGAGAGGAGTCCCAGGGGGAAGGGAGCAAGGAAGGAAGGTAACCTGGGAGGGTGGGGGGCAGGAAGAGGCTGGAGCCCAGGCCCTGTCATGGGGTGCTGGAGGG
This sequence comes from Zalophus californianus, assembly GCF_009762305.2. Taxonomy (NCBI): domain Eukaryota; kingdom Metazoa; phylum Chordata; class Mammalia; order Carnivora; family Otariidae; genus Zalophus; species Zalophus californianus. The sequence continues at coordinate 194,317,873 of NC_045597.1, read as the reverse complement.
GCAGAGCCACTGGCATGGCTGACCTTGCCCTGGGAGGCTGTGAGGGCTGGTGGTCTGGGCAGGGAGAGATGCCCGGACAAGGCGCAGCCTTCGGTTAACTGAAGGCTGAGACACAGATGCCTCAGATACTGCTGGGACCCTGGCCACCACCCTGCCCAGCCCCTCTGGCCGGGCCTCTGGATCTGAGCTGGTCAGTGCTTGACCTGGCCAGGGCGGGGGAGAACACCAGGTAGTCTGTGGCATGAAAGACTCCCACGCACTCCGTGCAGACAAAGATGGCACTCAGAGTGTAGGAAAGGATCAGATATCATCCGTGAGGACTCCATGACCTAAGCAGAAGACAGCTGCTCTTTGGGTGCAGGCCTTCTCAGTGCCTTTGAGATGGACTATCAGGGAGCAAGAGGGGCCCAGAGAGCCGTGTCTGGCCTGCACTCAGGCTGCCCACAGCACCCGGGGGACAGGGCTTCAGGAACAGCCCCATTGTCCCCATTGTCTGACGCTATGTCCTTGGCCCTGCAGCTCTGCGAGGACCTGTTCTCCCGTATCAACGACACGACCAATGACAACATGTCCTACTCCGTGGAGGTGGGGCTCTCCGAGTGTCCGTGACTCCAGCATGGGGCGGGGGTGGGGTTCCAGGCATGGACAGCAATGCTTTTCTGATTTAAAGCGAGTCTCCACCACTGGTTGGTACCCCGAGCTTGTCACTCACTCATGCACGCGGCACCCATGCCGGCGTACCCACTCCAGACGGGGAGTCGTGCTGGGCACGGAGGAGCGAGGGACGGTCCTCTGCTCAGCGAGTGTTTGTTTAGTAGCGCTCTGGGCCAGCTGCAAGGACAGGTGTCTCCGAGCTGCATAACCTGGCTCTGCCATGGCCACGGTGGCCCCAGGGTGTCCCTGCTGGACAGGCCCCCAGTACGGCTGTGGGTGGGGGGAGGCCAGCAGGAGGGGGTGGGCTGACACCCCAGCTCAGGCACTCATACAGGGGATGGGAGTCCTTGGCACGCCTCCCCCTACCCAGCAGGCAGCCCCCATACCCCTATCCCAAGGGTGCCTGATGACGGCCCTGCACCCCCACCTTGGGGGAGTCCCTGCTGGTGGCCCCCATGCCTCCTGTACTCCTCACCTGGGAGCTCCTGATAGCCCTTGCAACCCCCCTCCATCTTGGGGGTTTCTGACGAAGGCCCGCACACCTCCTATCCTGGGGGTCCTGGATGGTGACCCCCACTGCCCCCCGGCACCACACCTGGGGGGGTCCCTGATGGAACGTCTCTGCCCTGCAGGTCAGCTACATGGAGATTTACTGTGAGCGTGTCCGTGACCTCCTGAATCCCAAGAACAAGGGCAACCTGCGTGTGAGAGAGCACCCGCTGCTGGGGCCGTACGTGGAGGACCTCTCCAAGCTGGCCGTCACCTCCTACAATGACATCCAGGACCTCATGGACTCAGGGAACAAGGCCAGGTGCGTGCCGGGTGGCTCGCCCATCCTCCCCATGCCCGCTGCTGCCAACCTCTGAGGAGGGCCTGGTCCCTGGGGCACTTGTTGGCCTGCCCACCGGGGCTGTCCAAGCCCCCCCCGTGGAGGGGTGGGCCCCATGGGATGAGGCCACGGGGGCACATGCCAGCCTGAGAGGGGCCTCCGATCCCCCACCCCATCCCTTGCACAGGGGCTGCTCCTCTTGGGGGGTTGGTTTGTGCCCTGGGGGGGACTGGTTGTTGTCCGTGGTGGCTCCCCGGGGGGCCCTCCCCGCGGACAGCTTCCCTGTTGGGCTCAGTGGTCAGGAGGACCAGCCTTGCCTTCTCCGAGGACAAACAGCCCTCTGGACAGGGCACAAGGTAGGGGCTCCCGGGGAAGGGCCGACCGCAAGGCACAGCCGGGCACAGACGGCCCGTCTCCCCGGCCGCGCTGCTCGGGTGGTCACGGCAACAGTGCCCCTCTCTGCCACCAGGGGCTCCGGGAGGGTGAGGGTCCTCCCGGCTGTTGTGACGAGGACCCTCCCTGCTGGGGGCTGTCAGACAGGGAGGTCTCTGCATCTCCGCAGCGCTGGGACCAGCCCCGGGCCTCCCCGCAGGCTGCCTTGGGCTTTGCCCCCTCCGCAGACTGGGACAGAAGGTGGGCACCCCTCTCCCTCCTGGGTGGGGCTTTTCCACATCGCGGTCCAGGAGGACCCCCGGCCACGCAGTTGAGCGGGGGCTGTCTGGGCCGCGCGGAGCCCCTGTGACAGCACCCGAGTCCCAGGCCGCAGCTGGTGGCCAGGCGGGGGTGAGCCCTGCTAATGCTGTGACAGGAGGCACGGTCACCACGTGACACGCCCCATGACCTGGCCCAGCTGGCTAGCACCATCAGCCACTCTCACGCCCGGCCACAGGATGATGGGTAACCCCGTGCGGTTTCTGTCCCCCTAGGACCGTGGCGGCCACAAACATGAATGAAACCAGCAGCCGCTCCCATGCGGTCTTCAACATCATCTTCACCCAGAAGCGCCATGATGCGGAGACCAACATCACCACAGAGAAAGTGAGTCGTGGCCTCGGCAGAGGGGGGCCGTCTGGGAGGGGGGCAGGGGGCAGTCCCATCGAGCAGGACGAGGGGCCCAGGATGACCATCAGCCTGCAAGGCGTGTGCCCGCCCCCAGCCTGGCATGGGCCTCCAAGAAGTTGGCCCGGCCCGCAAGGCCGTCTCTTCTCAGCGTTTGGCACCGCCGGGGCGTGGAAGGGGCTGGGAGAGGAGGGTCCGTGGACCTGGCATCTGCCTCCATCTGCCTCCTGCCGGGAGTTGTAGACTGGGGGCTGAGGAGGGCTGTCCCCAGAGCTGCGCTGCTGTGGATGCTGGTGGCCCTTGGAGGCTGGGGGCCGCGGGCTGAGTGAGTGCCTGTCACAAAGGTGACTGGGGGCCCCGGCCGACTGGCAGGAGCGGGGGCCCCGGCATCCACAAACACAAAGCTGAGGCTGTGCTGTCTGGGCACCAGCCCGCCCACGGCCCCAGCCCTGGATGCCTTTCCCACATGCCTTGGCATCGTCGGTGGCCCCAGGACTGGGTCCTTTATCCAGACACGTAGTCTCTGTGCTCCCAGAAAGGTGGCAGGGCAGGCTCAGAGCCTCATCCTGTCCATCGGTGGCTCTGTCCCTTGCTGTCAGGTTTTCTCCGTGTCATCTTCCCTGACCCACAGTCCAGGCCTTCTCCTGGGGGCGCCTCAGCCACCTCCTGACAGGGAGCACTCTCTCAGGCGGCACCCCAGGGTCTGCAGGGTGTCTGGGAGAAGCTAGCCCCACTTAGTCCCCAGTCACGCCAGGGTCACCTCAGCCTGGTGCCATTCTCCCCAAGAGTCACGATGGCCCAGTGGGGCCTGGGTGGCCAGAGAGCACAAGCTGGAACAGGGTGGACCTCTCTGTGGGCCGCCCGCTGTGACCATCCTCCTTGCTGTGGGCTCTGGGCACCCAGAGGGTCTCCTGACTGTTAATGTCTGGGCAAGTCCTGTCTGCAGTGGCCACGGATTGGGAGGGCCTGGGTCTTCCTGGAATGCGTGTGAGGCAGCTGAGCAGCGGCTGGGGTGCTGGAACTGGGTTCAGATCCCACCACAGATGATGCGCCCATCTGTGGAAACAGGTGACAGGTATACCTGGGGAGCTCTGGGGGGAATTCTGTGCCAACACATGAAGAGCGCCCCACGTGCTGAGAACAGCACAGCAGCAGCATCAGGCGTTTTAGGGGTGAGGGGCATGCAGCCTCTTGGGGAGGTGGGCTTTGACCTTAGGCAGAGTCTCGGACGAGCTGTGAAGGGAGGGACACTGTGCAGGGTTAGAAACCGTCAGGCTTGGGGAAGGGCTTGGCCGCGGCTCCTCAAGTGTGTGATTTAGGCCGTGCTGGGAGGAGGCAGGGCGCCCCCATAGGGGCCCCACGGCCTCTCCTGCATATGACACACTTGCCATTTCAGGTGAGCAAAATCAGCCTGGTGGACCTGGCCGGGAGTGAGCGGGCCGACTCCACAGGAGCCAAGGGCACACGTCTCAAGGTAGGGGCCAGACTGCCATGTCTGTGATCCTGGGCCTCGCTCATCTGGCGGATCGCATCTCTGAGCCGGGCTCACTCCAGGGTGGGCTGGGCAGGAGGGCTCCTCTTGGGGCTGCAGGTGGGGCCACCCCCACCCAGGGCGAGCTCGGGCAGGGAGAACAGGGGGCACAGGAGGAGGTGGGAGGAGGCCGGTAGCCAGGAGGCAGCGGCTGGCACACTGGCTAGGGGTTAACAAGGACAGAGACCCTGGCAGGAAAGCTGGGCCTTCCACAGGTCCTCGCAGTAACTTGGCCACTGGTGTGTGGCTTTCGTGCCAGAGCACAGGCTGCGAGGCAGACAGTTGTGGTGAAAGCAGTCTTCGGCGTCAGGAAGGAGAGTTTTCACGTTCCAGCCCCACTTTGGTCCCCACATTACCCAGTGGATGGGAAGGGGCTCTGGAAATTGTACCAGTGGGGCCCTGGGGCGTGTGTGAGATGTTACGAAGACTCCCAGGGAACCTAGGAGAAGCTGGGCAAACTGTACTCCCCCGGCCGGGGTGGGCCTCTGCCTGGTTTCTTGCCAGAGCCTCCCGTGCACCAAGGAACCCCGGGATTGACGGTCAGGGATTGGCGGCCTTAGCCCCGTGTCACATGGGGTGAGGTCCCAGGGGATCACCCTGGAGCAAGAGGCTCCTGAGGCTTTCTGATGTCCTGACTGTCTTCTCTGCACAGGAGGGAGCCAACATCAATAAGTCCTTGACCACGCTGGGGAAGGTCATCTCTGCTCTGGCTGAAATGGTGAGCTAGCTTTGGGTGTCTAGAACTAGACTGATGGGGTGGATTGCAGAAGCGGCTCCCCGTCCTTCCTTCTGGGAGGACACCGGGAGCCTGTCATAACTGTGCCAGGCGCTATCTCTATCAAGGTGCCTGGGGTTCAAGGGAAAGCCCAGAGATGTGAAGGGTGTGTGTACCTAGGCTACAGATGGAGTAGCGATCCCTGTCACTCCCTGGAACCTCAGTTTCCCCGCTGGTATTGGCCATTCACCACAACACCCAGGCCTTTGCCCAGAGAAGGATGAATTTTAGGAGGCCCTACCCTTTTCTTAAATTGTTTGGGGTGAGGGAAGAGCTGGTGGGTGATAGCAGCCTGAGAGGTCGCACTGTTGTTTGGCCTGTCAGGACCAAGGTGGCCAGCAATGACCAGGTGGTAAGTGATGGACACCTGGCACGTGCTCAGGCCTCTCCTGTTCCCTTGTTCTCTGGGGCCCGCTAATCCTGCCCTCCCCACATACCCTGGGTCCCCAGCCTCCAGGTCCTCAGATTCTGTCTTTTCTTTTCCAGGACTCGGGGCCCAATAAGGTAAGATGCTTTCTTCAGTTCTAGGGGGAGGAGTCTTCAGCCACGGCATTGGTGGGCTCGAAGCGAGGAGTGCCTTTAGCCCCAGTTGTTCTGTGAAGGGCTTGGCAGTGAAATTACCCTTTCGTTTGTGCACCTAGCAGACAAACACATTGAGCCCAACTCTGAGCTGGGCCCTGTGTTAGAACAACATAGCCCTTCAGGGGCCACAGCACGATGGGGGACATAGTAGACATAGAAACAGAATTATGAATTGGTATAAATCTCATAAAGGAAAAAAATGGGCTGTGAGCATGACCCATACACAAGATAGCCTTTAGTCAGTATGGCCATGGAAACTTTACAGGACAGGTAGCTTTAGGGCAGAGACCTGAGGAGCGGGGAGGAGCCAGTCAGGCAGAGGGGTACACACCTGTGCCATGTAGTTGGAAAGCCCAGTGTGAGGTGCTAAAGTGGAAAAATGTTGATTTATGTGAGGAATTGCGTGGGCAGAAATGTGAGGAACTATGTGGGGAAGCATGAGGAACAACGTAAGGAAATGAGAGGAAGTGTGTGATCAACTATGTGGGGAACTGTATGAGGAAATGTGTTGGGAACTGTGAGGAAACATGGGAAGAACTAAGCGAGGATCTGAGAGGAACTAACTGTAGGAACAGTGTGAGTATCTGTAAGGAACTATGTGAATGATTTTGTGAGGAACTATATGGGAAGTGTGTGTGGAATTGTGAACAGTGTGAGGAATTATGGAGTATTGTGTAAGAAACTGTGAAAACTGAGGAACTGTGAGAGGAAGTATCTGAAATGGTGTAGGGCAAGTGTGGGAATTCTATCAGGAATTGTAGAGAACTGTGTGGGCAACTGAAATACTGTGCGTAGGACTGTCTAAGGAACTATGTGAGGAAGTGTGAGAAATGGGTAAAATGCACAAGGAACTGTAACAGACTGTATTGTGGACTATAGAAAATTGAAATTGTGTATGGCACTCTGAAGAATTGTAACTGTGACAAAATGCATGTGAAACTGAAGAACTACGAGTAAATGTGTGGACTAAATGAGGAACTGTGGAGAATGGTATGGGGAGCTAAATGGATAACTGAGGAAACCAAGGAACTATGTGGGAACTGTGAGGAACCATGTGAAGACTATGTGAGGAACTCTGAGGAAATGTGAGAGGTAATGTATGAAATGGTATGGGAATTGTGTGTGGGAACTCTGAGGAACTGTAGAACTGTGTGGGGAACGAGGCAGGAACTGTGTGAAGAACTGTGAGGAATGTGACAGTGTGGGGAATAGTTGGAATGGTGTGGGAAAACATGTGGGAATTGTGTGGAGGGAGAACCTTGAGGAACTGTGTGTGGACATTGAGCAACAGTGAGTGACTATGTGAGGAGCTGTGTGGGGAACTGTTTAGGGCAAGTGTGAGGTACTAGTATGGGGAACTCTGCAAGAAGTCTGGAAGTGTGTCAAGTATTGTGAGGAACTGTGTGGAATGTGTGAGGAACCACACTGAAATGGGAGAGGAAGTATGTGAAACGGTGTGGGGAACTGTGTCTGTGAACTTGGAGGAGTTCTATGTGGGACTGTGTGAAAAACTGGTGACTTATGAGAGGAATTGTGTGAGGAATTGTGAGGGATTATGTGGGGAAGTGTGTAGAGGGATCTGTGTGGAATTATATGAGGAATTCTGCAAGGAACCTGTGGGGACTGTAAGGAACTATGAGAGAAACTGTGTGAAAAACTGAGGGACTGGGAAGAACTGTGTGAAGTAATGTGTCAAGAACTGTGAGAAAATGAGAGGAACTCTTTGAGGACCTGTAAAGGAACTGTGTGGGAACAGTATGAGGCAACGTTCCATGGAAGTGTGTGAGGAAGTGTGTAGGGAACTGTGTAAGGGACTGTGTGGAACTGCGAGAGGAAGTGTGTGGAACTGTGTGAGGGAACTGTGGTGAACTGTATGGGACTGTGAGGAACTGGGTGGGAACCTATACAGGAAGTATGTGGGGAACTGTTTGAGGAACTGTGAGAAATAGTTTGAGGAAATACATGAGAAACTGCATAATTCTGAGGATTTCCATGAAAAATTGTGAGGAACTATGGGAGGAACTATGTGAGGAGTTGTGAGAGGAACTGTGTGTAAGTAATGAAATCGTGAGGCACTTCGCCTCACTGTAAGAAGTGTGTGAAACTGTGTGGGCAGACTGTGGGAATTGTGTGAGTGACTTCTGAGGAAATTTTTGGAGAACTGTGAGGAACTCTGGAATGAGGAAGTATGAGGAACTGGGTAGAACTGTGTGAGGGAACTGTGAGGAAGTGAGAGAAACTGTGAAAACTATGTGTAGAACTGTGTGGGGAGCTGTGTGAATTGTGAGGAAACGTATGTGAACTCTGCGAGAAACTGTGTGGAACTGTGAGAGGAAGTATGTGAAATGGTGTAGGGAAGTATGGGGGCTGTGAGGGAACTGTATGGAAAACTATGTGAGGGACAATACGCAGTCCCTCACACAGTTCTCTTCAGTTAATTACAGAGTTCCCCACACAGTCACAATGCAGTTCTTCACACTGTTCCTGGCACAATTATACACACACACTTCCCACATAGTCAGTGGGAAAAGGAATATGAGAAACTGAGAAACTTTCTGGGGAAATGCATGCAGAACTGTGTAACGGACTATGTCAGGGATTTGTGTGGAGACGTGTAAGAAACTTTGAAGGAATCTGTATGAAAGTGTGTGGGAAATTGTGTAGGGTCTGTGTGAAAAGTGTGTGTGTGGAACTGTATGTGGCACTGTGTGGACTGTTGGGAACTGTGAGGAACGGTATGAACTATGAGAAACTGTGTGGAACTGGGTGAGAAACTGAAGAATTGTGAGGAACTGTATGTGGACTTTGTGGAACTGTGAGAGGAAGAAATTGTGTGGGGAGCTGTGTTAGGAACTATGAGAGGATCTGAGATGAAAACTATGTAAGGTACCAGGTGAATCTGTGGAGGATGTGAGGAATTATGAGGAACTGTAAGGAAATAGATCTAGACTGTATGAAGAATTGTGAGGAACTCTGTGTGCACTGTGTAAGGAAACGTGGAATGGTGTGGGGGAACTAAGTGAGTAACTATGTGAGGAAACTGAGGAACTGGGAGGAATTGTGTGAAGAACCATTTGAGGAACAGTGTGGGAAGTAGGCATGGAACTGTGTTAGGGGTGGTGTGAAGCATTATGTCAGGAACTGAGAGAAATTGTGTGAGGATCTGAGAGGAACTATATGAGGGACTGTGTAAGGAACTGTGAGAAGAGCTGTTTGAGAAACTGTATGTGGAACTGTGTATAGAGTTGTGTGGTACTGTGTGTGGAATTGGAAGAATTGTGAGGAACTGTGTGAGGAATTGTGTGAAGTCTGTGTGAGGAAATGTGGGGGAAGTGTGAGAAACTAGATGAGAAACTGAGGAACGGTTGGGAACTGTGTGAATTGTGAGAAACTGTGGAACTGTGAGAGGAAGAATGCAAAATGGTGTGGGGACTGTGAAAGTGCTGAGGACGTTTTCAGGAATTGTGAGGGACTATGTGGAATTATGGGCGGAAGTGTGAGGAGCTGCATCGGGACCGTGTAGGGAACTCTTTAAAAAGCAGAATTGTGTGAGGGATTGTGGGGGGAGCTATGTTAGGAGCTGCGAGAAGCTCTTTGGGGAAATGTGTGAAGAACTGTGAAGGACTATGCCAGGGACTGTAAGGAATTGTGTGGAACTATGTGAGGAACTCTGTAGAGATCTGTGTGAGGAGCTAGGTGGAACTATGTAAAGAACTATATAAGGAACTGTGAGAGAGGAACTGTGTCATGAACTGCGAGATGCATTGTGTGACATATTGTGCATAGTTGTGTGGTGGACCTGGAACTGTGCAGGGTGCTGTGGGGAACTGCGTGAGGGAGTGAGTAAAAGACTATGAGGGACTATGTGAGGCACTATGGGAACTGTGTGAAGTGGGGGGTTTGCAATAGAAACTTTTTCAGAAATGGAGTGAGAAAGTTTTTGAGGATCAGGGTCTGGAGGAGGGAGCATGGAGGCATGTAGATGATGAGGCCAGAGAAGGGCAGGGGCCTGATCTGAGGTCTTTAGTCTGTTGTCAGGAACTAGCTGATTGTGGTTTAATGGGGAGCAGTGGATGGGTTTTCAGCAGGGCTCAGGCTGCTGCATGAAGAATAGATGGGGAACGGCATGGCCTGGTGTGGCAGTCAGGAGACGAAGTCAGTGGCGCAAAAATTCAGGTGTGAGATGATGGAGGCTGGGAAGGCAGAGGAGAAGGGAGAGCAGTGGGTAGTTCTGGGAGGTGCAGGAGCATGACTGAACAGTGGCTGCTGCTGGATGGAATGAACAGTGGTGATGGAGTGACAGAACTGAAGGTGACTCCTGGTCCTTGCAGAAAGGACTACGTGATCGTAGGACATTTACTGTGGAAATGGGAATATGACAAATGTGGCAGAAGATTCAGCCTCAGGAATTAAGTAATCAAAAAGCAAAGTAGAAATACAGTTTTCATCCACCAAGTCTCAACAGATTAAAAAAGGCCTTCAGTACTGAGGAGCTGCTAGGAGGTGGACACTCAAGCCTCGCCTACAGCAAAGCCAGCACAACATATTGGAAAGCCATTCTGACCTCGTGTCTCAAGAGCTTTCACAAGTTATGTTCTCTGAGAGCTAGTGGAGCTCCTCTTGGAAATCATCCTGAAGAACAATGACAGATGAGCTTGTACCCAGAGAAACGGCACAGCCCTTGTGGTAGCGCCTGTGTGCGTCTCCCTGGGGGGGGAGTCTGGGCGGCAGGCGCCACATCTGCTGGCCACTGCAGGTGCTCAACAAATACTTTTAAGCAACTCTATACATGAACTAGGAGACACTGGAAAGTAACTGAATAGCCATGATTAGTGGACTCCTTCAGTCAGTCCATAAGTCATGTCCATAAGAAGCAATGATTCCTAGCAGGCATTACATGGGCCTGAGTCCACATTCTGAATGACCTGCATTCACTTTAATAGAGGAACAAAGAGTCACAGGAGTAGCTAGGAATGTGGAGGATGCTTCGTCCTGAGGGGAGGTGGGGGAGCAGGTTCTAAAGAAGGGGCTTGTGCCTGGACTGCAGGGGAGGAAAGGTGAGTTCCATGCGGAGAGAGAGAGGTGAGCGGAGGGCACTGGCAGAGGCCTGGAATGCTGCATAAAGTGGTGGGGCCTTTTCTTTTTAGTCAGCAGAACTGACAGTACTGCTTGAGGAGGGGGCGATGGGCTCAGATTGGTCCTTCTGACAGAGTGGAGAGAGGACATCGGCTCTGTCTGGCTGTGTGGCCCAGATGCGCGACGGGATGGACTAGGGAGGAACCTGAGGGGATGTGACAGGAAGTCTGGTTCTGGCCCTGAGTGCGGGCACCTGGGGGTAGCACCCTAGGGGTCAGGTGGGGAGAGGCCTTGAGAACTGGCCCAGCCCTGCCCTCCACAGCAGCCTTTGGCTCTGGGGACCCACCCCACAGACCCTGTGCTTTGCCCCCTCCATCTCCCTTCCCCTCCAATGGGCACAGGGTTGACCTTGAATGTTCTTCCCTCACAGAACAAGAAAAAGAAGAAGACAGATTTCATTCCATACAGAGATTCCGTGCTGACCTGGCTCCTCCGAGAAAATCTGGGTGAGGACTCTCGGGTTCACTTACCCCTAGGGTTCTGACTTCCACCCTGAGCCATTGTCCTGCCTTACCTCCTGGGAGGGGGTGTCCAACCACCAGGAGGCCTCTCACCCTTTCTGGGCCGAGGCTGAGGCAAACCTGAGGGATCCTTCTGGAGGCCAGCAAAGGGCTAAGGAGAGCAAGTACAGGGAAGCAGGATGGCCCACAGGGCCACAGAACACACACACCTATGTCGGGGCTCCTGCTTCAAGCCCGTGACATCCACACCAAGTACCACCCTTTGCTGGGACTCCAGATTCCGGGGAGCCTTGCTTGCTTGCTGGGCTTTTGGGAGGTGCCATCTGTCACCCCTTCTCCTTGAGTTTTGAGCCCCTAAGACACACAGAGAGAGATAGAGACTGGAGTGTCCCAATACTGATCCCTTTCCTCCCAAAAATAACCTCAGGGGTCTTCCCTGGCTATGTTCACAGTTTGGGAGGCTGATGCCCAGGAAGGTAAACTGAGTCTTGGGCTGACCCAATGAACATAGGCAGCTGGGACCTACAGACTTCCTTAGCTTCGTGGCTACGGTGTAGGAGCCCCTGCTGGCCGACCCGGCACCCCAGAACCAGCCTGGCTGATCCTCCGCTTGAGCTGGTGACGGGTACCACATCAGGCTTCCTGGGTGCTCCCGGAGGGTGGCACCCCTGAGAGTGGATGGTAGTGTCCTAGGAATGTGTTCCTTCACCTGGGACGTGGACCGGAAGGAGGCCTCTGCCACAGGGCCACGCCCAGGCCCAGCTCCAGGGTAGGGGCAGGGGGAACCCCCCATGCAGCCCAACCTGGCACCGGCGTGGCACCGCACCCCAAGCCCCTCTTCACACTGCCACCTCACAGTTCGTGTGGGGATCATGTTCCTGAGGGCTGCCCGGGCTGCTGACCTGCCCACACCCCCTGCCCAGTGCTCACTGTGTTCTGAGCCTTCGAGTGATCCGTTGGCCTCGGAGCTGAAGCCCAACCATCAATTTCCTCACGCGGTGTGCTACCTGACGCCAGGCTCTGCGCCGTCCTGGGCCAGGACTCTGGATATGAAATATTAAGAAAAATATTCCAAAAGAGAAAGATAAAAATGAAAGAAATCATTGCATCTTGAATTGAAATGAATGTTGAGTTTCTAAAGAAATTGTCCCGACCCTTGTAGTAAATGCTGTAAAGTCTGCCACAGCTCCCCCCCACTTGGTTATGGGGAGGGGGCCTGGCTATTGTAAAACAACCCCAAATGTGAGAAAAGCATGCTATAGAAGAAAAGTGACTGAGCCGCCCACTGCAGTGGTGAAGGCCAGACCCCCCTGTTCATACAGTGGCCCGTGACTCGGTTTACCTGTCTGGGCCTCGGCCTCCCCAGCAGCAGAGATAGGAGGGGACGGGGGAGAGAGGAGCCCCCATGACCCGGCTGTCTTCCCACAGGTGGGAACTCGAGGACGGCGATGGTGGCGGCCCTGAGCCCTGCAGACATCAACTATGATGAGACTCTGAGCACGCTGAGGTGTGTTCTCGAGCGAGGCGGCCTCCACCCCCTGCCTGGCTCCGGGAGGGCGTGGATCCCTTTCTACCCGAGTCAGGAGCACCACTTTGGGGGAGGTCATCTCATCTGGGGCTCCTTGAGGCTCCAAATGGCTGTTGGGGGCACCTGGGTCTTCACGGGCCCGTTCCATTCCCACCACCCATGGGACTCCGAGCGGCCCAGGACCCCTGTGCTACCAAACCAGGTCTTTAATGAGCAAGGGGGCACGGGTGTGTGCCAAAGGTCCCTGTGGCTGCAGGGCGGGCAGCCTGAGTGGGCAGCCTGGGTGCTGGCCTTGAAGGAGGTTGCTTGGCTGCCCAGGTCACACACCACCAATGGTAAAAGGAAAAATTGGGGTGGGTCCTGATAGAGGTACGTGCTCACACACCCATGACACTTAAGTATGCAGGCTAAATACGCACGCATGTGGGCATCCTCACATTCCTGCAGCGGTCAGACTTGTTCCCTCCACCCCGGGGACCACAGGTCCAGTTGCGAAAGCCCCACCACGGGGAGAGGTACCACCCTATCCCTGCTCCTCCTGGGGACTCGGTCCCCCCAGATAGGGGGGCAGAGCTAGGTGGCCCTACCTGTAGCTCTCTGGCCAGCGGCCCCACTGACTCCAAGGGGGGTGACCCCCTGCTCTGTGTCCAGCCCCCGGGCCCCAGCTGCCGAGGCCCTCCCCACCACGGCTCTGCCCCGGGTGGGGCTCTGGGCCCCTTTGGGCCGGCCGACCACGAGCACAGACCACAGCTCCCTTGGCTGTCCAGGTATGCTGACCGAGCCAAACAGATCCGCTGTAACGCCGTCATCAACGAGGACCCGAACAACAAGCTAATCCGTGAGCTGAAGGACGAGGTGACCCGGCTGCGGGACCTGCTGTACGCCCAGGGTCTCGGGGACATCACCGATAGTGAGTGTCTGTGCCGCCTGTCCTGGGCAGGGCAGCCTGGCCGGCTGGGGCTGGCCAGGCTGCCCGCACGGCCCTGACCTGAATCCTAGCCCTGCTCTGAGTCCCTGGGCAAGCCACCTCGGGGGGGAGGCTGTGGTTTCTGGCCTCAGCCGGGGTGGATGGACTGCATGGTTTGGGTTTGGTGCTGGCCCAAGCAGGCCGCAGACGGTTCCCCTGGAAGCCACATCGGCGTGCTGTGGGTGCTGGGGTTGCAGCGGTCCCCGAGTGTCCGCTGAAGACCCCCACCACCCAGCCTGGTGCCCGGCCTGCGAGGGGCGGACCTCAGACCCTCTGGAGACAAACCTGCTCTTCTGTTTCTCTGTCTCTCCTCCCTCCCCCACGCCTCCCCTCCCCTTAGCCAACACTGTGCCCGGAGGACCCAAATGTGTGTATCCCCCTTGCTGCTCTCCGCTTCCCTGCTTCTGTCCCTGCTCCGCGGGGTATAGGGCAGCACGGCAGGGAGGCGCCGGCCCAGCCCTCCTCTGCCTTCCCCCCTTTCAGGGGCAGGGGACAGCAGCTCTCTTGCTCACAGGCACCGTCCTGGTAGATGCAGGGCCCACCGCCTGGTGCGCCTATGTTCCTCGCTCAGCCCATGTCTATGTGGGAAACTGAGGCCCCAGGGAGGCCTGGTGCAGCCAAGGCCTTCTCAGGCTGCAAGTGGCTGAGCTCGGCCTGTCTGAGCGCTCTGTACTCCCAGAGGCCTGGGGAGCTCAGAACGGTAGCTAGCACCAGAGGGCGGGGAGGGCTGGAGGGCCTGAGGAGCCGGGTCTGCCCCCTGGCTCCCAGGTCCGGCCTCGCCCCGGCTCCCCACGCCCCGAAGCCCCTTCCTCTGGAAATGCTGAGTGAGAATGCTGGGCCAGAGCCTCCCAGCCTGTCTCCTTCTGGCCTTGGGCCTGTGGCTTGGTGCCTCCCTGACCCAGGGCCGCAGGGCACCCTGGTTCTCCCTCGCGCCCCGTGCTGTCCTATGTTTGCTGCTGCTCTGCTGCGTGTCTGCTTCTGCCAGGAGGGGTCTGGGCACCTCCCCCGCCAGGAGGCGTCCTGTAGCCCCAAGTCCCAGGCCTCAGGGGGCGTGGAGCCCTGGGGCGGCCCAGAGCAGGCTCTTCAGGGTGGAGGAGTAGGGGCTCTCTCGGGGGTCCCACGGTTCACCTCTCCTCCAAGGTGTTCTTGGGGCCGAGTCCTGTGCTCAGTGGGGCTGGACAGTTAGGGCAGCATGGTCTCCGCAGCTCGGAGGCACGTGGCTGGCCAGGCGGGCGACGGGTACCGGGGGGGGGGCGGAGGGGGGCGCCCATGGCAGAGAGGGCGAGGCTGGGTGTCAGGGCTCTGGGTGCAGGAAGGCCACAGGGCAGTGACAGCAAAGGCCAGGAGACAGGGTCGGGGTGCGGAGACTGCCAGGCAGCCTGGGAGCGGGTGTGGGGAAAGCAGGAAGGCCGCAGGCCCAGGCAGGGTGGGGAGAGCAGAGAGGAGCTCGAGGGGGTGCCCTGCTGCTGCCGGGGTGCTGGGAGGGCTCTGGGGGCTGGCTTCCCCGGCAGGCAGGTGGCAGGCAGCCTTGCATGTGCTTGTCCGGCGCTGGGCCCCAGGCTGCACCTGCTGGGGGCTTCCGTTTCCCGCCTCTCTTCACCCATCTCTTGCTCATTCCCAACTTGGTCTTTCTTTTCTCTCCCTCCCGTCTGTCTGCCTGCCCTCCCCTTCCCTTCCTCCCGTAGACGTTTCCGACCTTGAGAACAATAACCGTAACCGTGGCGGGGCAGAGTTGAGTCCAGCCCCTGACAATCTCTCCACAGTGACCAACGCCCTGGTGGGCATGAGCCCCTCGTCCTCGCTCTCGGCCCTGTCCAGCCGTGCCGCCTCCGTGTCCAGCCTGCACGAGCGCATCTTGTTTGCCCCGGGCAGTGAGGAGGCCATCGAGAGGCTGAAGGTGAGGGCGCCGCCGGCGGGGAACAGCGCCCCCCCCCCCCCCCCCCACCGCACAGAGGCCTGTGCACCGGGGGTGGGGCCCGAGGCCTCTCCTCCTGGAAGGGGTGTCCTGACAGCACGGGGTGGGCTTGCTTGGAGGTGGAGCGAGCAAGTCTGGGCCCCCCCTGCGGGCACCCCCTCCACTGCCCAGCACCGAGGGCTCCCCACGTGCTGAGCAGGGCAGGCAGGGGTCCCGGGGGCTTCTGCGCTCCTGCCCAGGTGTTCTGTGCTCACACCTGTGACCCCACGGCGGGCCGGCTGGGTTTTAGGTTGCGGGCTCAGCGTTCCTCTAGGGAATGATTGTGGGATGCTGGGCTGTGCAGGGCTGGGGGTGACTCAGCAGACAAACGCACGGGGACTAGACCGAGGCTGGGGTGGGGCACTGGGTGGGTGGGTGACCCTGGGGCATAGGGCCCCCTGGGCTGTGGGACTGGGAAGGAAGCCAGGAGCTGGTGCTGATGTTGGAAGTGCTTGTTGTCTGTGTCCCGGCAGTGGCCAAGGGACATATGTGCCTCAGAACCAGTCTCAGTGTCCCACGTGTCTCTCAGTGTCCCCAAGTATCTCTTAGTACCTCTGCGTGTCTCTAGTGTCCCCATGTGTCTCTAGTGTCCCTGCGTGTCTCACAGTGCTCCTGAGTGTCTTGCACTGTCCTTGAGTGTCTCCCAGTGTCCCGCGTGTCTCTCAGTGTCCCCACATGTTCTCAGTGTCCCACGTGTCTCTCAGTGTCCCCACGTGTCTCTCAGTGTCCCGCGTGTCTCTCAGTGTCCCCACGTGTCTCTCAGTGTCCCGCGTGTCTCTCCGTGTCCCGCGTGTCTCTCAGTGTCCCACATCTCTCTCAGTGTCTTGCATGTCTCTCAGAGTTCCAAGTGTCTCTCAGTGTCCCCACGTGTTCTCAGTGTCCCCACGTGTTCTCAGTGCCTCCACACATCTCAGTGTCCCCACATGTCTCTCAGTGTCCCACACGTCTCTCCGTGTCCCCACGTGTCTCTCAGTGTCCCCACGTGTTCTCAGTGTCCCCACGTGTCTCTCAGTGTCCCACACGTCTCTCCGTGTCCCGCATGTCTCTCAGTGTCCCCACATGTCTCTCCATGTCCCACGTGTCTCTCAGTGTCCCGCATGTCTCTCTGTGTCCCACGTGTCTCTCCGTGTCCCACGTGTCTCTCAGTGTCCCGCATGTCTCTCCGTGTCCCACGTGTCTCTCCGTGTCCCGCATGTCTCTCAGTGTCCCCACGTGTCTCTCAGTGTCCCACACGTCTCTCCGTGTCCCGCATGTCTCTCAGTGTCCCCACGTGTCTCTCAGTGTCCCACACGTCTCTCCGTGTCCCACGTGTCTCTCAGTGTCCCGCATGTCTCTCCGTGTCCCATGTGTCTCTCCATGTCCCACGTGTCTCTCAGTGTCCCGCATGTCTCTCCGTGTCCCACGTGTCTCTGTGTCCCACGTGTCTCTCAGTGTCCCCACATGTTCTCAGTGTCCCCACGTGTCTCTCCGTGTCCCGCATGTCTCTCAGTGTCCCACATGTCTCTCAGTGTCCCCACATGTTCTCAGTGTCCCCACGTGTCTCTCCGTGTCCCGCGTGTCTCTCCGTGTCCCACACGTCTCTCAGTGTCCCACGTGTCTCTCAGTGTCCCACACGTCTCTCAATGTCCTCGTATGTACGTGTTTCTCTTCCTCCAGGTTTATTTTGCCTTTTCCTTTACTGTCTGGCTGTGTCCACAGGAGACACTTCTGTCCGTGGACACGTTAACCCCTTAGCCCTTCACCTTGACCTTTCGGGCATTGCGCTGTCTAGACAGACCTGGCTGCTCATCTGCCCTTTGCCTGGCAGCCTGGCCTCTGTCTGCTCCCACCGCAGACCCCCAGCCTCACTCTGCTCTGTCTCGCTGCCCAGGAGACGGAGAAGATCATCGCTGAGCTCAACGAGACATGGGAGGAGAAGCTGCGGCGGACGGAAGCCATCCGGATGGAGAGGTGGGCAGTGGGGAAACTGAGGACTCCAGCAGCCCAGCCCTGGGCTCCTGGGGGTGGCCGTGCCCTAGCGTGGGACGGTCTTATCTCCTCTCACCGGGGACTCCCTGCCTCACCCCACCCCATCGCCGATGGCCCCATTGACCTGATCTCTGATCAGGTGACAGGTCTCTCTAAGCGGATCACTGACTGGATGGGGCGCCACCTGGGCGCTGCCCTTGGGCCGTGTGGCCAGATCCCCTCCGGCTCCTGCTTGGCCGATGGGTCGGTTAGGGGTGAGGCAGGTCCTGTGGCCTCGAGGCTCAAGCTGACCCGGACACTGTCCTTCCAGGGAAGCCCTACTGGCCGAGATGGGTGTGGCCATGAGGGAGGATGGCGGCACACTGGGGGTGTTTTCTCCCAAAAAGGTAGGTGCTGGTTTTAGTTCTGGGGTACGGCCCTGACTCAGACTGGCCTGGGTGGCCCACAGCCCTTCGTGGGGTGTCAGCTCCTCTGGGAGGCCAGAGGGATCCTCCTGGGCTGAGAGGGGGCAGGTGTAGGCCCCAGGGGCCATGCTCGCCCACAGCCAGACCTTGCTGTGTGGGAGACTCGGCCTGGCCTCCCCACAGTGGGATGTCCCCGTGGCCTTAGGACACCCAGATGGCTCACTCTGCCTGAGGAACGGACTGGGATCCTTGAAGTGGAGGCTAGACTGGGGGGCGTGGACCCACCAGAGCCTGTGCTGGCCATGGGCAGGGCCTGGCTGGACATGAAACTGGGAGACACTACCCTCTTGGAGCTTAGCTGGAGATGGGTCTGGCTGTCCCAGCTGGGACTCTTCTCCTACCCCAGGCTGGCTCGCTCTCCAGACCTGGCCCTGTCAGCTGGGGGGCCTCACATGGAGCAGAGCACCACCCCCCTTTGATAGCTCAGATGGGGTGTAGCATGAGCATTTGGGGAAAATTCTCTCTGATAATTCTAGGACCCAGGACCCCCCTTCACCCCAAGGAGTGCCAGACCCTTAGAGCTCTTAGGAGCCAAGTTCCAAGCCAGGAAGCCTCCAAGGAGGTATCTGCTCTGACCACAGCTCGGGGTGTCCAGGCCCTGCCTCTGACAGTTGGTCAGTGAGGAAGCGCCCGCCCATCTTCCCTAGAGCAACTTCCTGTGGCTGGCTTTTCATCTTGGCCTTGTTTGAGACAAAGGGTTTCTGTGTTGCCAGCACCTGAAGCCAGAGGCACGTGGAGTGCCCTCCGTGCTGCTGGGGACCCCATGGGAAGGGGAGTGCGCATGCTGGGTGATGCATTCATCATCCGGGGGCCACTCCCTGGGCACAGGGCCAGGCTCTTCGGGCTTCTTTTGCCCCATGCACTCCAGGCCAGGAGAGCAATGTGGGCTAAGGCCCAGAGGCAGGAGGGAGGGAGGGGTGCTTGGGAGGACATGTGGGCAGGCTCTACACTTGGGGCAGGCTGCGGAGCAGGTGGTACGCTGCTTCATATCCCTTCTGGATAGGCTTTAGTTTCAATTTGGAATGGATTGCTCCTGGGCTCTCAGTCCCTGACCCTTACTGGGGGGTGGGGCACACCCCAGGGCTAGTGTACAGAGCTGTGGGGGCAGGTGGCCTCGGGACACTTGCACCCTGGAGGCCTGTGGTTGGTGGCAGAGAGAATACTTGATGGCCCCAGTCTGGACACTGCCCTGGGGGCCTCTGAGGATACCTCCTCCTGAGAGGGTGGCATTCCTGGGACTCTGGTGAGCACAGCTCTCCTTGCTTGGGAAAAGGGGTGGCTGGGGATAGTTGTCCCCAGTGTCCGATGACCAGGACTTCACAGTCCTGCACAGAGTGGTGGTGGGGTCTGGGGGACTTGGAGCTTGGCGAGGAGGCTGCTTGTTCGGAGGTGCCCAGCGGGAAGCCAAGAAAGCTGTCCCAGCCTCCACCAGGTTGCAGGACCCCGGCCTGGGACACAGTGTGAGGTGGCGTTCCTGAGCTCAGGAAACGTGTCTAGGGCCCCAGTGGGTGGAGCCTGCGGGTGTTGCCCTGGGAAGGGTGGTCACCTTCGGTATGCCCGCGGACGAGTTGGGGGGCCTAGCAGGGACTACTTTCACACCCTCTGCTCCACAGCCCCCAGGCCAGCTCCCTCCCCAGTCAGCACCCTAATCCTTCTGCACTTGCAGGTCCACTGGGGCCCTCAGTTCCTGGGTGCTTCAGTTGGAATGGGGTCCTGTAGCCCCTTTTAGGGTGGAGGAACGGACCCAGAGCCAGGTGCCCTGGTCCCTGCGGGACCCAGCCTGCACCCTGCATATCCAAGGGCCCACCACAGCCCCCAGCACCTCCCTGGGCTCCCAGCTCCTCTGGAAGCCCAGCTCCCCCTAAGCGCCTCCCCCTTAGGTTCTGAGCTCCCTGGGCTCCTCCTCAGGGAAGCCAGGCTGGGAGGACACTGCGTCCTCATGAGGCCAAACCTAGGGCTGGTGGTGGTGGTCTGGCATCTGAGGAGAGAGAGGCCAGTGCTGGGCCCCTGCGCCTCCCCAGCAGAGGTGACCCTCCTCTCTCCCCAGACGCCACATCTTGTCAACCTGAACGAGGACCCACTGATGTCCGAGTGCCTCCTGTACTACATCAAGGACGGGATCACCAGGTGGGGGTCGCGGGGGGGGGGTGGTAGGCTCCCCCTGCAGAGGGGCTGCCGAACCTGGCATCTGCTGGAACCCTGCTGTCCGCCCGTGCTTGTTGCTGGACACAAGGCTGAAGGCCACTCTGTGCTATGTGGCTCCCCAGGCTGGGCTACACTTAGGGCATCCCCTGCAGCCCCACTCGTGCACCCTGGGTGTTTCTCTGTGGAGCCCAGCTGGGCATCCTGTGGGGGGCGGGGGGATGGGGGCGGGCCAGTGGGGGGCGGCCTGGATGCACTGAGTCCAGCCCCCGCTGACGGTCCCCGCCCCCCCTCCTCAGAGTGGGCCGGGAGGATGCGGAGAGGCGGCAGGACATCGTCCTGAGCGGGCACTTCATCAAGGAGGAGCACTGCGTCTTCCGGAGCGACTCCCGAGGGGGCAGTGAAGGTATCTCTGCCCTCCAGCCCTGCCTTGCCCCGTGCTACTGACTGCCAGGCGCCGCCCAGGCTCCCTAGTCAGTCCTGGGGAAGCACCTCTGTTGGAATGAGGCTTTGAGTGCTGGGATGTGGACACGGGAACTCCCTCCCCGCGCCAGGAGTGGGCTGGGGGTCTTCCTGGGCAGGGGGTAGTAAGCTGTGAGGAATGAGCCTTGATCTGGGGTGGAGAGCTATTTTTCGAGCACACTTTCCTGTTGGCCTTGGAGCAGTCATCTGTCCATTACGCAGCCTGCCTGCCCACCTCTGTCCCCATTTCCCGTCTGGGACGGGGCCCTCTCGGGAGACACCTGCCGTATCCCCGTGCCATCACAGTGCCCACGGCCCCCCCAGCGCCAGGCGTGCTCCCTGGGAAGCGTCTGGCCTGCAGCCCACTGTGACTGGGACACTTCAGGGTCATGACCTTAAATAGCGTTGGGGATGTTGGCTCTCCCAGAATTCTGTCCCCAAAGCCTGCCCTCCTCTGGGTGGGTGGGCTCTAAGCTCTGGAGGGCTCTGGGACTCCTGGGGACATGCCAGCCACTGTTTCCCATCTGTGCCCACTGGAGACCCTGACGGCTCCCCTGGTTCTCTGACTTGGGCACATGTGCCTCTCCATCGGGCGTCACCTTCCTCACCCGCTTTGTGAGGTGCAGCCCTCCTCTGGGGCCCAAACGAGGTATTGTGTGCTGGCAGTCAGGCTTTGCAGCTAGCAGGGTGGAGAGAGGCCTGGCGGGGGCCGCACCTGGGTGGCCAGGTGAGCCGAGCCGTGCATGTGGACAGAGGGCATGACCAGCCAGGATGACGGTCCCTCACAGTCCTCCTCTGTCCCATAGCTGTGGTGACCCTGGAGCCCTGCGAGGGCGCAGACACCTACGTCAATGGCAAGAAAGTCACGGAGCCCAGCATCCTGCGGTCAGGTATGACGAGGGCCTGGACACAGGTGTGCCTTCCCCGCTCTGCTGCTTCAGGATGGCACCTGGGGTCTGTGCACTCAGCTTGGTGTCTCCCTCCTGGCACCTGGGCCCGGCTAGAATCCTGGCCCGAGGGCAGGGGGAGCAGAGCGGTGACCAGCTGAGGGTGGCCGGTGAAGGTGGCTGGGGGAGGAGCTGAGGGAGGCCTTAGGGGGCACCCACCAGTGGACAGGGGCTGGCGTGGGAGGAGGAGCTGGGCCAGCCCCTGTGGGCCCCAAGTTGGAAGGAAACTAGGCTGTGTCCAAAGATAGCGGGTGCTGCTGCCCTGGTGGATGCATCTGCCCTGGGGGGCCCCGGGCACACGCAGACCAGCCCCCGCCCTGCGCCAGCCTGTGGAGAGGCGGATGGGCAGGGAAGGACCCTCAAGCCCATGCTGCAGGAGGGGCCCGAGCACAGCCCCCAGGTGTGGAGGGGCATCCAGGGCCAGGGCACGGGGTCAGGAGACCAGGATGGGGGGCGGCACGTGTGGGGTAAGGCAAAGGATTGTATGGTGGAAAAGCACCAGGACTCTTGCCAACATTGTTGGCTGCTGTATGGGGAGGGATGGAGGAGGTGGATTTGGGGAGAGAGTGAGGTCCTGGCCACGGGGCAGGTGGCTGGCCCAGAGCAGGGACCTGGGGTGGCTCCCGGCGGCCCTCCTTGTGGTGGGCAAGCTGGAGGAAGTGCCTGTGCCCCGCTTGCGCCTTCTGCTCCCCGCCCCCACCCCTGGAGGCCATCACCAGGCCACAGTCCCCGCCCCCTCCATTGCCAGCCTGGCTTCTGTCCCCCAGGAAACCGCATCATCATGGGGAAGAGCCACGTGTTCCGGTTCAACCACCCTGAGCAGGCGAGGCAGGAGCGCGAGCGCACGCCCTGCGCCGAGACACCCGCTGAGCCCGTGGACTGGGCCTTCGCCCAGCGAGAGCTGCTGGAAAAGCAGGGCATTGACATGAAGCAGGAGATGGAGCAGAGGTGAGGCCTGAGGCTGGGGCCCCCTGCGCACCCCGCCACGCTCACCCCCACTGTGCCCGCTCACCCCCGCCCGCTCCTGCAGGCTCCAGGAGCTGGAGGACCAGTACCGCCGGGAGCGTGAGGAGGCCACCTACCTGCTGGAGCAACAGAGGCTGGTGAGGACAGCTCCGCCCGTCAGGCCCCCTGCAGGGTTGGGGTCGGGGGCCGGGGTCCCCGCTGGACCAGCCCTCACTGTGGTGGGGCTGCCTCCGGACGTCCTGGGCAGGCCCTGGGGCCTGTAGATGGAGGCCCAGGCGGGAGGCCGGGGAGGGGGCCGGGCGCGCACGTGGGTCCACAGTGCTCCTCCCGTGGCCAGGACTACGAGAGCAAGCTGGAGGCCCTGCAGAAGCAGATGGACTCCAGGTACTACCCGGAGGTGAACGAGGAGGAGGAGGAGCCAGAGGATGAAGGTGAGGGGCTCTCCGCCGGCAGGGCCTGGGCCTTGGGCTCGGGAGGGGTCTCGGACAAGAGGAGCCCCCAGGCCACTCCCTGGAGATCAGCTGGTCAGCACCTTTGCCCTGGGGTCCCTGGCCTGTCGCGGCAGGACCGGGGGGAGGCTGGGCTGCAGCAGGAAGGCACCTGTGCACGTGCACGCCGTTTCCGTGGACCAGCTCGGGTGATGGGGAGCGCGGTGCTGGCAGGGTGTAGCCTCGGCTCACCTATCCTGCCAGCATGAGGCTGGTGCTCTTCCCCAGGACTGGGTCACACTGCTCGTGAGGAGTGTGACTGCACCTCTCTGAGCACCACCTCGGGCGGCCCGCCAGCTGTGACCTCGAGCCGCTGTGGGCACGAGGGTGGCCACAGGCAGGGCAGATGGGGAGGAGGCAGGCCGGGGTTTCGTGTCCAGCTTGGCCTCCGGTCAGCTGTTCAGTACCGTTGTGCTGACGTGACCTTGGCCTCCCCTGTGTGCTATCATCTACCCGATGAGGCTCCCTCCCTGGAGGCAGGAGCACTGGGTGAGAGGGGCCGGGCCTGGGAGCCCGGGCAGGACCATCCTGCTGGCCCTGTGTCCTTCCTGGTGCAGGCGCAGTGGGCAGAGGCGTGGGAGCCGGGCCAGGGCGTGAGGCTCAGCCCCGGTTGGCCCTCCTGCCTGGCCTCCTCGGGCGCCCGCACCCACCGCGGCCCGCACACGGCTGCCAGCCCTCTCTGAGCTTACCGGCCTCTCCGCGAGCTCCAGTCTCTGGGCGGCCCCTCTGGCCACTCTGGGGGCAGAACTTTCCGCCGGCTTCCTTCTGCCCCGGCCAGAGCGGGGAGTTGCGGCACTTCCGTGGTGACCACACACGCCTCTCCCCGCAGTCCCGTGGACAGAGAGGGAATGTGAGCTGGCGCTTTGGGCCTTCCGGAAGTGGAAGTGGTACCAGTTCACGTCGCTGCGGGACCTGCTGTGGGGCAATGCCATCTTCCTCAAGGAGGCCAATGCCATCAGCGTTGAGCTCAAGAAGAAGGTGGGCTCCCACCCCGCTGCCTGCTGGCCGCTGCCGCCTTCACACATCCCGCTTCCAGGGGGACGTGGTGCTGGGCATCCCTGCCTCCAGGGAGGACGCAGCGCTGTCCCTGACCTGGGCCCCTGAGAGCGGTGGGCAGGGTGAGGGAGGCCCGGGGCCGGCCCCAGGGGGCGTGCGCCCTCCTGCTCAGGAGCACGTGTGAGAGGGTGCAGCTTTCTGTTCTGCTGCTGGCCGGAAGGCTCCAGTGAACATGCGGGGCGTGGGGTGGGGAGGAGGGGAGGAAGCCCTTTGGGGCCTGGCCCCCGTCCACCAAGGGGCTGACGGGTGGTCATCTTCCCGCTCTGCAGGTCCAGTTCCAGTTTGTCCTCCTCACAGACACGCTCTACTCCCCGCTGCCGCCAGACCTGCTGCCCCCAGAGGCCGCCAAAGACCGGGAGACTCGCCCCTTCCCCCGCACCATTGTGGCCGTGGAGGTCCAGGACCAGAAGAATGGGGCCACCCACTACTGGACACTGGAGAAGCTCAGGTGGGGGGGGGCGTGAGGAGAGCGGTGGGGGTGGGTGTGGGTTCACGGGGCTCCTGGGTTGATGTGGTGGTTGTTCCTGCTGTGATGGCTTTCAAAATCAGAAGGAAAAAGCGTAATTATAGAATCCGTGTTCTGCTGCTGCCACAGTGGTGCTGCGGGGGGGCCGTGGGGGTCAGCGGCGCATGCGGGATGGGCAAGCTGGCCCTGAGGGGTGCGCGGGGAGCCTCCAGAGCAGCGCTGGGTGAGGCCGCGTCCTCCGGAGAGCTCAGCAGGGTGCGTCTCCACCTCGGGACCGGAGGGATCCCAGGCAGGACAGGGAAGGGGCCTGGAGGGGCTGGATGGGAGGCGCCGCTGTCCCTGAGAGAGGCGTCTTTCCTCCAGCTCCATGCTCCCCATGTGCTCGCTCGAATGTACAGCTCGATCTAGAGAGAGACTGAGCGAGACTGAGGTCAGTGCCATCAAAGGAAAGTCTAATGCTGCTGGGGGTGCCCTGGACGCGAGGGGCCCTGCACAGAGGCAGGGCCATGCAGGTGGGAGGGAGCCCTGGCCGTCAGGACGGAGACAAGAGCAGAGGCAGGTGAGGCCTCAGCCTCGGCGGGGCAGGGCCATCCGCGGGGACTAGCCACTTTGAGTTCTCCTGGTGGGCTTTGGAGCACAAGGCTGCCGGGGTTGCCTAGTGCCTGACCCTAGGGAGATTTCGGGCAGGGGGTGCTGACTTGGTGGTGAGCAAGGTAAGGGCGTGTGGGGTTGGTTTGTGTATGACGGGTGGGACTCACCCACAAGTTGTTCACGGGCTGGCTGGCCACCCAGCGAGGCCCCAGGGCAGTCATGACGTCATAGACTACAGAGAACGGAAGACGTTGTTAATGCACACTGGGTCCTACCCAGACCCACCCCCATACACCCCTCAACACTCACAGACGCTCGCACGCCTTCCTCTCTAGTATGGCTCATTCACACGCGGACACACACACTGGCGCACACACGCTCACACACAGGTACCCGCGCTCCCCTAAGACTTGTGCGAGCAAAGGCCATGCTCACAGCCCCTTCCCACCCTCCCCAGGGCTACGGTGGGACTTCTGTGAGGACAAACACCTTGTTCCTGTCACTCCCGAGTTCTAGGGGGAAATGACTGCATTTCCTTTCTTCTACAGCATGTTGGTTTTTCTAGGGATAATCATTTTTAGAATATTATCTGTGTCTATATCCTATCACCAATTTGCACTTGGTTCCGTTGAGTTCTAAGGGCCCCGCGACACGATCCCCCATCCCAGGCTGCCCCACCCTGGCTTTGGTGGGGGCCTTCTCTGTCCCCTCCGCTCCAGTTCCAGGCCCGTCCTGCCGCTCACATCACCTTGGCTGCCACTGGGTCAGCGTCAAGAGGATTTAGCGGTGCCTCGCGTGCTTACCTGGAAGTTTATTGCTTGTGGTTGATGGATTTTGAGGAGTGTGGAGGGTCTGTCAGCAAACCACGTTGAACCTTGGATGACGCTGAGCTATGGCTGGATCTGGGCCGAGCGCGCTGTCCCCAGCAGGAGGCATGGCCTGCCGGCTGCTCCGCCTGGGCCCACGGTGATCTCTGTGCCCCTGCAGGCAGCGCCTGGACCTGATGCGGGAGATGTACGACCGGGCAGCTGAGGTGCCCTCCAGTGTCATTGAGGACTGTGACAATGTGGTGACTGGCGGAGACCCCTTCTACGACCGATTTCCCTGGTTCCGGCTGGTGGGCAGGTGGGCGCCTCCTTCCCTCCCTAGGCTGAGAGAGAGAGAGAGAGAGAGAGAGAGAGAAGGTGGTGGGGGCAGGGAATGGGCCTCCTCCCAAGGCCGAGACCCCCAGCTGGGGGACCCCATCAAGAGGCCCTCTTCCACCTCGACTCCCCTGTCCCCACCCTTCAGCATCTGAGGCACCCCCCAGCCGCCCTTGTCCACAGACCAGTGGGCCCTGTAATCTGGGGATCCGGGGAGGGGAGGGGGTCTCAGCATTGCCACCCGCACCTGCTGCGGGGCGGTGACTGCCAGGTTACACATGTCCACGGGTGTGAATGTGTGTCACCCGGTCCTCACACGACCTCAGCCACACCTGGCCAGGATCACGCCAGCGGGTGCTTTCCAGAACTTTCCGTAGCCTCCCACTGACCACATGTGCGGTTTCTTTCCAAGCCTGGGGACGGGGTGCACTTTTGGTTCTCTCGTCTTTGAAAGCAGCATTCCTGATGGTCTGTGTGTTTGGTTTTGGTTTTAAGCAGAAGCCCCCCTCCCCCGCCCCATCCGTCCCTGCGAGTAGCTGGTGTTAACTTCTCTCTGTCTTGTCGTACTAACCTCAGTTCAGTCATCTCTGGCTGCAACAGCTACCCTCTTCTCAACACATGCATGAGCGAGCGCATGGCTGCTCTCACCCCCTCCCCCACCTTCTCGAGCCCCGACTCCGACGCCACCGAGCCTGCCGAGGAGCAGAGCGTGGGGGAGGAGGAGGAGGAGGAGGAGGAGGAGGAGGACCTGGAGGACGACGTCTTTCCGGAGCACGCGCTATGCGACGGCCGGGACCCGTTTTACGACCGGCCCCCCCTGTTCAGTTTAGTAGGAAGGTTGGTGAGGTCGAGGACGGCATGCTGGGAAGGAACCAGCTCTTTTGTGCAGGAGCACTGCTGCGGGCACAATTCGACCGCCGTCAGGGCATGGCCCCCGGCGTGCGGGGCAGCTCCCCGGACCCCCAGGCCGAGGCAGGCCGAGGGGCTGGCCTCTCTCCGAGGAGAGGGCGTGAGGGAGCGAGAGGGCTCCTGGCCATCCTGGAGCATGCCCAGCAGGGACAGTCAGGGTCCCAGTCACAGGAGGGGTGGTGCACCCAGAGCTCGGCCCTCCGGCTCCGTGCAGGCCGAGCTCCTCCTGCAGAGAGGCTCTAGGTCCGTGGGGGGAGTGTCCCGGAGCAGGGCCCGTGGGGGGCGTCTGGGAAAGTGGGGGTTTGCGTCTTGGCACCCACCACCCGCTGAGGCGGCTTCGCTCCCCTCTGCCTCCTTCTGCTATTGCCCCAGAGGTGGAGGCTCCTGGTTTGCTCTCCCTGCCACACCCTCTGGGAGAAGGAACAGAACCTGGAGGAGACCGTCCTGGAAGGCAGGAAGGAAGGGCTGGTGCTCAGGCAGGGGACGGTCTGCCTCCTAAGCCTGGGGCCCAGTGGACCCTGCCTCTCCCTGAGCCTTTCTCCGTCCAGTGTGAGGACAGTTCATTCCTCCTGACCTCTGGGCTGTCCTGGCGAGACACGGCACATGTGGCCCACACTTCTCGGGAAGTGCCCTTTGCAGAGAGGGCCCTTTACAGTTTCTGGACGGAAGAGGGAGGCCAAGGTCAGGAGGTGCAGCAGAGGCCCCGGGGCAGCCCAGACCTTGCCAGCAGACTGGGCAGATGCAGCTGCCATTCATGTTTTCATGACCGTGGAATGGAAGCAAAACAGGTGAAGGAAAGATCTAGAAACCTAGCTGCAGTGGTAGAGCATTTGGCTTACGAAACAGCTACATTTAGCTTTTATGAATATATAAAAAGTGTAAGACAGTTTCAACAGTGACCTTCTCTGAGTTTGAGATCGCTTCCTGGGGCTAGGCCAGTGGGAGCTTTTGCAGGTCTTGACCTCGGAGCACCAGCCTGGAAGCTGAAGGCTGAGGCTGGCCCCCAGATTAGGGGGTTCACATGGGGAGCCCTTGGGTGCAGACCTTGGAACGAAAGCCCCGCCAACTTCTCTTGCAAGCAAGCAGATTCCCGCGGGTGCATGTCATGGATCTATTCTGACTAGTTTTCCATGAGTGTGACGTGCTGGCCTCCTGGATACAAACATGGGGCTCTCTCCCTCTGAGATGCCCCTCATCTGGGCCTCCCGCTCTGCTGAGCCCAACAGGGGGCGTAGCCCCGGGGGGCCAGCTCCACGCAGGCCTCTAGAAGCCCTGGGCTGTGGGCCCAGGAGTCGCTCCGGTGTCAGGTAGGCATGGGCTCAGGGCGCAGGGGAGCAAGAGGGCACCGGGAGAAACGGGGTGTGGGCTCTGCAGTCTCAGCCAGAAAGAGCTGGGTCCTTCCAACATTTTCCCCCCTCTGTGGATCTGAGATGTTACGAAAAAAACAAACCAAACCAAAGTCATCAATGAGAGGCCAGCCCCCCTACGGCGGGCGGTCTGTGAAGGGTTTCATTTGGAAACGTCCCCATCTTTTCGGTTTGGCAAGAATTGGCTTCTCCCGCGCAGCAGCTGTGCAGGCCCAGGCCCCGAGAAGGACCCCCCATCTTTGGTTCCCTTTATCCTTCTGGAAGCTGCTGGCTCTCTCTCCAAAGCTTAAGCAGAATTGGGGCGCCCACTCTTGTCTCCCTTCGGAAAGGCTTTCCTGGCCCCAGCATGCGTCTTGCACCTCACCAATCTCGTGGTTAGCCCTGCCTCCTCCCCTCCCGCCACACTCAGCCCTGGCTCTGCCGTTCTGCCGCCTCCTCTCTCTCCGGGCGGGTTTCAGCCTGCTTCAAGGTGCCTCCCCCTGCGGACAAGCCCCCCTCAGCGTGGGCCTCCCACGTCTTGACCCTGGGCTCCTCACCCCTGGCCAGGGTTAGCCCCCCAGTGGCCTCTCCCTCTGGTGGTCTGGGGTGCCAGGTGAAGTGGGTAGGTGGGATGGGCTGACCCGGGTGGAGGAAGTGGGCCTGGGGGCTCTGGTTCCCCCCCGCCGATAATCCTCCTGGCCAGGAGGTCAGATACCACCCAGGCTGATTATCCAGCACCGTTTGCAGAAGCTGGACGGGGTGGGAGCTGCAGGGAGGAGGGCGAGGGGCTGGCTGCCAGGGATGGAGGGTGCAGGGAAGGGGGAGGAGGGAGCACCCAAAGGAAGTGTTCCAGGCTCTGCGTGGAAAAACGCCGCCCTGCTCTGGGTCCACACTGTGCCCCTGGGCTGGCATGGCCAGTGCCTCAGCTCCCAGCTCGGTGCCCTCTGTGCTCAGGGCTGCTTAGCCCGAATCGTCACCAGCGAGGCCACAGGCCTCCCCGTGTGCAGTGGGTGATACAGTGGGCGAGGCCACAGGCCTCCCTGTGTGCAGTGGGTGATGCAGTGAGCGAGGCCACAGGCCTCCCTGTGTGCAGTGGGTGATGCAGTGAGCAAGGCCACAGGCCTCCCTGTGTGCAGTGGGTGATGCAGTGGGCGAGGCCACAGGCCTCCCTGTGTGCAGTGGGTGATGCAGTGGGGGAGGCCACAGGCCTCCCTGTGTGCAGTGGGTGATGCAGTGGGCGAGGCCACAGGCCTCCCTGGCCAGCAGGGCCCTCCGGGCAGCCCTGGGCCAGCTCTGGTCCCTTGCTCACGTCAGGCTGTTTCTGGCATTTATGGTGCAGCGAAGGGCAGGCCAACATCCGTGCCATGGGTCCCATTTCCTCATGTCCTGGCTTCTGTGGGCCAGGCTAAGCTCTGCTTGGGGTGTGGGGTCCTCCAGGCTGCTGCCGCCGTTGGGGGTGGTGGCTACGGGGCCCCAGAGGTCCCTGCTGGCTGATGTGCCCATCGCTGTCTCACGATTAGGTCCCAGGGACTCAGGGTGGCAGGAAGGAGAGTGGACCCAGCATCTGGCACCGGATGCTCTCTTGCCTTCCGGGGGTGTCCCACCTGCACGCCCTAGGGAAGCATGTGCACACGTGTTCACCCGCAGCTGGGTTGCGACCTTCAGAGAGGGGGAAAGGGGTTTGGCCGTGGACCCCAGGGGTCTTGTTCGTTGTGTAATATCCCCCACCTCCCACCAGGGGGTCCCTCGAGGCCCCAGCCCTGGGAGGCCCTGCCTCTGGGAGCACAAACAGGACGTGTTGTCTAAGGGTCTGAACTTGGGCTTTGCCGTTCTCGATGTCACGAGTCCTCGGATTTTCCTTCTTCTCTGACAGAAGGAAAGCCTAAAAGATCAGGAAAGAATTGATCTACTTAATTAATTAGCTGTGTGAACCGAGCGGGTGGGCATTGGAGTGTGGCGTCTGCATCCATTGGAGCTGGAGAAGGGCCAGCCTGTGGGTTTAAACCCCAGCCCCCAGCACCTTCCTTTCTGTCTCGTGTTGCTCTGTGGAGAGGTCCTAACGTGCCAGTGCACCAGCTGTAAGTGCCGTGCTAGATGCACACCTAGGGGAACCAAGGTGTGTCGGGGGTTAGGACAGCCTCACGTCTGCTGCCAAGATGTGAGGAGTGGGCGTCTGAGAGTGACGAGCTGTAGGGGCCCTGCAGCCCGGGGCCGGTGGCCCCGCTGTATCCGAGCTGGCCCCCAGCCAGCTCAGGATGCACTGAGCAGCTAGGACTGCGCCACGGCTTTTTCACCCATGGACCGCTGATGGGATGATTTGGGCCTTGGGGTCACCAGAGGCCCAGCCCCCATCTGGTCTGTGGGAACCTTAGATCTGCACAGTGATACAGGTTCTTGAGCCCATGGGTTAGCAGCCTGTCAGAAAGCGTCCATTCTGGAAGAGCACAGCGTGTTTTGTGAAGTGAGGCCTCAAGGAGAGAACCGAGTCAGGGCCTGCCTGCACCCGCTTCACCTCCTGACCTGGACCGGGCCCTGCCCTCTGCCTCAGCCTCTCTCTGCCCTGGCCATAGTGAGGGACGGGGAGGAGCATCAGGAAGTAGGTGGGGGTTCACCCTGTGAACTCAGAAAGGAGTAGGGGTCACCTCTGGGGTGCTGTGAGTGGCACTCTGGGTGACCACAGAGCCCTGCACGCCCAGAGTCAACCCCTGAGGAAGCACCCCTGAGCCTTCTAGGAAGGCAGCCCCAGGCCAGGGGCTCTGCAGTGGCCTGACGCTGGCTCACCTCTTGGCTGGGTGACTCTGGATAGCCCAGGAGGCTATCCTGATTAAGGACTCTCGTGCCAGGCACGGTGCCCTCACCTGATCCCCAGTGAGAGGTGTCCCCCTGCTTCTGAGGGTCCTCCTATTGGTTCCCTGCAGAATATAGATGGGGGTGGGCAGGCTGTGGGCCCTCCGTCTGTGCCTGGGGCCCCTGGGGGCCTCCTTAGTGCCTCTCTGCCTCCCGACACGGGGCTTCCCACAGTGGGACCTGCCCCAGGAACGAGGCCCTACCCTGAAAGGTGGGGTGGGGGCTGACTGGAGGACCTCTGCAGCTCAGGGCTGTGCTGCTCGGTCCCATTAGCTGTCGAGTGTGGTGGGATGGCCAGGTGGGGCCCAGCCAAGGGGGCAGAGCAGCGTCTGGGCCTGTTCTGCAGCCTGAGTCCTGGGCTTCCTCCACTTCCCCTTCTGGACCTCAAGGCCTTGCTCCTTTCATGGCTGTCCCCCTCACACATCCCCAATTTCAAGCAAAGGCCCTTGGCCAGGATGGCGGAGTCCCAGGGAGGGCAGGCCACCATCGTCCCCATCCCGAGGTGGGTGCTGGCGAGGCCCACCAGCCAGCCCTGGCCAGTCCCTGTCAGCGGGGTGTCCTATGCTGCTGCAGCAAGGGGCTTCTGCTCCCTGAGCCTCAGATTCCTTTTGTGACCAGGGCCAGGGCTGGCTTCTGCCGGCCACTGCCGTACCTCATCTTGGTGGGTGGTCAGGGGCAGCAGAGCCCCCACCCCTGTCCTAGTCAATCCATCAACACAGCTGCCCTTCGGTGAGTTCCCAGAAAGGACAGTGAGTTCCCTTGGAACCGTCTTCCTCTGGGGTATTCCCAGAGAGGGCACTTTGCTGGGGAGGAGAGGGGCTCCAGGAAGCCACCAGGGGCTAACACTCAGGGTGACACTCAGCCCCTTAGGGTAGCAAAACCTTTCCCTCTAGCTGGCGCCTGTCTTGGTCTGGGGGTTGCCCAGGAAGCAAGAGATGGTTGGCAGACACAGACCCATGGTTGAGTCAGACAAACAGATGGCCATGAGGAGTTATGTGATGTGGGGGCTGGGAGCAGAGAGCGCCTGGGGTGTCCCGGGACAGAGGGTGGCTGGACGGTGGGCTTGGCCAGCACTGAGGGTGTGTGGAAGTCTGGCTGGAGCCCCAAGCCGCCTCTGGCTGCTGTGGGGGCCGTGGGGGAAGCAGAGGGGTGGCTGGCTCTCCGCAGAGACATTTGGGGTAGAACCAATGCATCTGAGACAAGAGCCAGATGGTGCTCAGGTTTCTGACCTTCTGTGGGTGGAGGGCCAGTGGGAGTGGAGGTGAGGGGGCACCAGGGCCTGGAATTTGGGTCCTTGGGGAATGGCCCGCCCCATGACTACAGTTGTAGGGGGTCCTCTGGGAGCTCAGGTGTGGGGCGAGGCCAGTGGCTCAGCCTGGGTGGTATCTGACCTCTGAGCAAGCGGAGCGGGGCAGGGGGGTGGGGTGACATCTCTCTCCCTTCTCCTCCCAGCTCCACCCTGGGTCTTGCACCCCGGGGCCAGCACCCACCTGGCCCGCAGACTGCGACCTCCCCTCCCCCACCTCCCCTTCACCACCACCCCTCACTGTGGCTCTTGCTTCTGGACCTCCGTGGTTCTCCCTGGCGGAGGCTCTGGGCCTCCCGCCACCCACCTGTGCACCTGCTCCCGCACGCCTCCTACCTTTCTGTGTCCAAATCCTGCCCCTCCTTTCCCAAGCTGGATCCCTGCCCGGGCACCCCCAGCTGCCCCAAGATCCTCCCGGGAGCTCAGGGCTGTTGAAGCCTGCGCCCCTGGGTTCCAGCAGCAGCTGTTTGTCGCTCTGTGCCTGGAAGGGAGGGCAACGTGGGGGGCAGGCCGTGCGCTGCAGGATGGTCAGAGCGGCAGGTTCTCACCAAGGCCGGGCTCACGTGAGCCCGCCCGTGTTCCTGTGCCAGGAGTCCTCCTGGGAAGGGCGCCCTGAGCAGGGAGCAAGTGCGCCCCACATCCGCCTGCCCGCCTGGCTGGGTGGCCCGGGTCTTCAGGGTCCTCTTGGTCCTCCTGGCTGTCCTCTGCACGCTGGCTAGCTCAGGGAGTTGGGCAGACTCCTGGGTGACGCGGCCACCACCCAGCCTGCCCTGCCACTCGCCGGGTGTACAGCTGAGCCGCTCGGATGGGAAGGGCCCTGGGCACGCAGTGGGTGGCCGACGGAGGCTCACCAGGCAGTGCTGTGCAGTCTAGGGGTTCCTTAGGGCTCTGCTCAGCCAACTTCCCTGGCCCTGAGCTGGGGGTGGTGCCCCGTCGGCCGACACTGTGAGCCCGCTGTGTTCCTAGACGGGTCTGAGAAGGAATTGAGATGTGTTCTGCCATAGGAGCCGTCCATGGGGCCCTGAGGTCCAGGGTCACTGGGAAAGGGGCGGGAGGCCGAGGGACTGCCAGGCATCAGTGCCAGTGTGAGGTCAGAGCTCGGCGTGGCCGGGTCCCCAGGTCCTCCTCCTCCTTGAAGCAGGCTGAAACCTCCCTCCTCAGCTCTCAGACAGTGGGTATGGCCCCGCGGGCTCTGCCCTGTGCCAGCCCCACTCCGCACTTCCTCTCTGCCCGCCCTGCGCACGCCCTCCTCCTCCTCTGCCCCCTGCCTCCTCCTGTCTCCTCTGCAGCCCAGGGACCGCCCCCCAACCCTCCCCCACCCCAGCACAGCCCCCCACCCGTCCCGCCTGCTCGCTGCCCTCGCTCTGCTTCGCAGTGTCGTGTCGTGAGCCCGGGCCGTGCTGCCGCCAGTGCCGTTGCCAGCACGCTGCGGGGAGGCCCTGACCTCGGCTTCTGCACCCCCCAGGGCCTTCGTGTACCTGAGCAACCTGCTGTACCCCGTGCCCCTGGTGCACCGCGTGGCCGTCGTCAGCGAGAAGGGAGAGGTGAAGGGCTTCCTCCGCGTGGCCGTCCAGGCCACCTCAGGTGCGTGTGGGGCGGCCCAGGGTGGGAAGTCCCCTTGGCACCACGCCATGGCCAGCATGTCGCTGGCCTCTGTTTCTCCGGCCCCCCAGCTGGCACGCTGGCTGCCGGCGCCCAGGAGGGCACTCCAGGAGAAGCCCCTGCTGCCCAGCTCCAGGCTCCGTCCTTCCAGACTCTCCCGGGTCGGGTCTGCCAGGGGGTGGGCCCCCCGACACTGTGCAGGCTGAGCCCAGGGTTGCCTGAGCCCACTGTAGCTCAGGGGCCCCCTCCCTCCCATCAGGCAGCCCAGGTGGACCCAGACCCCAGCCGAGTGCAGAGTGGTGCTCTCTCCTAGCGCCCTGCCATCTTGGAGCCCAGCACAGGTGCACAGACCCCAGGCCCCCCTCCAACAGCTCTCAGAGCCTCCCTCCAGACTCCCCAGTGTGCCCCTCCTTCAGACCCCTCGGCCCCTCTGGAGCTGGCCTTTCCCCCCAGAGGCTGCGCACCCTCCCTCCACCGTTGGCCTGCAGAACAAGCCCCCTGGCTGCAGAGGTGGACACCCTCTTGCTGCTGAGCCCCCTCTGCCCTGGCCAGGGTCCCAGGACAGGAAAGCCACAGAATGAATGCCTTTGAGACTGGGTGTGCTTCCCTGTAAATGGCATCCCATGTGAAGCTTGCCACCCAACAGGCATGTTGAAAGGTCATTTCAGAGCACAGCTGTGAACACCCTTATCTGACTAGGAAGCGGCAGGCCCGAGGGCCTGTGCTCACGCTCTAGCAGCCATTACTGCCTTCTTGGCCCTCGGGCCCCTGCGCCTCCACCGTGGCCTCGCTCCGTCTCCTCCCCATGGCCTTGGCAGCCCGGACACCCTGGGGAGTCCACTGCAGAGTGTCTCCCAGACAAGGTGGGGCCGGGCTGCTCGGAGCACGAGCATCCCACCGGTGAGGCCTTGTGCCACCCTACCCCACCTGGATGGCCCAACCACTAAAGGGGCTCTGGTTGTACTTCTGGGACCCTTTTGCCAAATTCTCACTGGCCCTCAATTTCCAGGTGCTCTTTATGGTGCGTCCCAGTCATGTCGCTGTGGTGCCGAGACCCCCAGGATCCTGAGTGGGGGGAGGACAGAGGACAGGGATGCTAGGGACATCTCGTGCCACCCTCATTGCTCATGGGCGACGCTGTCCCTGTGACCTTGGGGGAGCTCTGTCCCCCTGAGCTCTTGGCCCTTTGTGACCAGGCTGAGCCTCGGAGCTGGTCCCACTGAGTGGCCTGCTTTGTAGGCGGATGCGGTCTGTACTTGGACACACTTGACACTCCCTGTCTAATGCTATGGTGGAGAAGCTGCAACTTCAAAAAGCTCCAGTGGTCACAGAAGTCCCACCTGCCCTGCGAGTGTCCGCTTGTTGGACCCCTGAGCACCGAGCTCTGTGGTACTCGGGTCCTGGGCCAGCCCCGGGCCCTTGAATGGCTGGGGTCGAGAACACAGCAGGGTTTGTCCCCACTAGGGTCCCCAGAAGAGGAGGTTGGAGCCCCTGGAGGGTCTTAGAGGCCTCCCAGGGTGGGGTGTAGCCAGAGTGACTGGAGTCAGGGTTGGGGAGGGGACAGAAGCCAGGTCTGGCGGGGGGGGGTGTCCCTGGGGCAGCAGGACAAGGGGTGGGAAGCAATGGGAAACCACAGGACTCTGTAAAGGGAGGGGAGTGGGGGGGTGGGGTGCAGGTATGGGAGCTGAGTGAGGGGTGCTTGGGGGCTGTTGAGGGTCCAGATGGAAGATGGTGCAGGCCTGCAAGGGTGGAGGCAGAGGGACAGCTGTGATTCTGGGGATGAAGCCAGGAGGACCCTGTGATGTGGGCTCTGCCCAGTGAGACTCTGCTGGAGCATCTAAGTCTGGGGATGGGGGCGGTGGCCAGGACTCAATGGAGGGGCAGGGGTCATAGTTTGGTTTTGAGATGTGGAGTCTGTGGCCCCATCAGGGCCGGCCATGCTGAGGAGGTGGCCCTTCTTGGGCCCCGGGCGGCACAGGCTGGTGGTCTGAGTGCCCGGGACGGCGCCCTGGGTGTTCTGGAGCTGCGGTTGGCAGTGTTGGGGATCCCCTGTCCCGGGTCAGAGCCTGTCCCAGTTCCTGTGCCTTGCCCCTGCCTGGCGGCTCAGACTGGCTCTGCCAAAGCCTCCTGGGGAACAAGCCGGGCCCTGACCGTCGGCTCTGTTCCCGTTTCAGCTGATGAAGAGGCCCCTGACTATGGCTCCGGTGTCCGACAGTCAGGAACCGCCAGAATCTCCTTCGACGACCAGCATTTTGAAAAGGTACACGCAAGCGTTGGCCTGGCCACCCAACACCAATGACCCCCCTCCAGCCCGATCCCAGGGGCCAGCTGTGCTGAGGGCCCGGGCATACCCGCCAGGCTCGGGACCTGCCCTGTAGGCCCTGGGCCCTCCTGGGGTTCGTTCCTCTCTTCCCAGGCCCCAGGCCCTGTGGCTTGCCCGGTCTCTCACTATCTGACTTGTCCTGTGACCCAAGGGGTCCGTCTGTCTCCTCACCACGGCCTCCCCTGGGTCTGTCCCTGCTTTTTCCCCACGTGGCCCTTGGCTGCATGCACCCCCAGACGCCAGGATGCCTCCACCCACCCACCCAGCTCCCCTTCTCTTGGGCTTGCTCTCCTGGACACTGTGTTTCCATCTTTGCCCTTCCCTGACGCCCCAGTGAGAGCTAGAGGGGCCCCTCCTCACAGTCCCAATGCCATTAGGTGCTGGGCTGGCCCTGCTCTGGTGCCAAAGGACGAGGTGCCACCCCTGCTCGGTCCTCACTCAAAGGAGACAGTGCTTTCCGCCTGTGCTCCCCTTTCTGCTCTCAGGCAGAGAGAGGGGGAGGGGGAGGGTCCTGCCCGGTGCCCCCATACTGGGCTTAGCTCACAAGAGGCTCCTCCCCTCTCCTTCTTAAGGCTCCTTCTTACCCCATCCCCACCAGGCCCCCATCACCCCACCTGAGCCGTTTCCCACCTTCCCCTCTGCAGCCGACTCCGGCCACGGCAGCATAGGAAACTGAGGCCAAGGGAGGTGGGTGCCCATCTAGGCAAGGGCAGGTCTGGAACGCAGGCCCGCCAAGGCCATGGCCTGGCTCCGGGGTCCTCAGTGGGCTGTCGCGGCCTCGCCCTGAGCCAGCACCTTCTGACTCTGGCCCCCAACCCACTCAGTTCCAGTCTGAGTCCTGCCCGGTGGTGGGGATGTCCCGCTCTGGGACCTCCCAGGAAGAGCTTCGTATCGTGGAAGGTCAGGGCCAGGGTGCAGATGCCGGGCCCTCAGCTGACGAGGTCAACAACAACACTTGCTCAGGTGGGTGGCCACACCTGCCCCACCGCAGTCCACAGAGGGCCTGTCCCCTCTTGGCTCAGCCCCGACTCCCAGGGTCCCCCAGGGAGGCCGTAAGACGTTTCCGGGGGAGGAGGCTGTGTGGACTCCTCGCCTGACCCTGGGCTCTAGGCCCTTTAGAGGTCCTGCCACGTTGCTCCACCCTTGGCTCCCAGCAGCCGTGCCTCCAGAAGGCCTCCTCCTGGACAGCCCCGAGAAAGCCCCCCTGGACGGGCCCCTGGACGCTGCCCTGGACCATCTGCGCCTGGGCAGCACCTTCACCTTCCGGGTGACCGTCCTGCAGGCATCCAGCATCTCCGCTGAATACGCCGACATCTTCTGCCAGTTCAAGTGAGCCCCAGCGCCCCGTGCGGCTGCAGAACAGCGGGCGGGCGCTTAGCAGTGTGGGCACCCCTGCCTGTCTGCAGGGCCCCACCCCATGGCCCCTATGCCCAGCGAGCATCTCCTCTCCCTTTACAGCTTCATCCATCGCCATGACGAGGCCTTCTCCACGGAGCCCCTCAAGAACACGGGGAGGGGCCCCCCACTTGGCTTCTACCATGTCCAAAACGTACGTCCTGAGAGCTCCCCCTCCCCCCCGGGGCTCTGACTTCATAGAGCTGTCCGAAAGCTGAGCCCAGCTGCAGTCATCGTGCATCATATCTTCTCCCCATTCTGAGCCCAGCCGTGAACTGGGCAGGGCCTGGGTGTGAGGGCACGGGGCCTCGGGTGCCAGGTGGGGGCGTGTAGGCTGTTACTGGGCAGTGGGGGCCTCGGTGGGCTTACGCCTAGGGCTGGGGGCACCCTCGGGCAGATGTGAACACAAGATGTCTGGGGTGCCCAGCGTGGCGCTGGCCAGTATTGGGGAAGAAGCAGAGAGGCAGGGCACACAGAGGGCCCCGGGATACCCAGGCACAGTCCGGAGAGGTCAGGGAAGCCCCAGGCAGGGCCGTGTCCCCAGCCAGGCTGTCAGGAGAGCAGGGGCTTTGGAGTAGAGTCGCTCCGTGAGGCGGGAGAACAGGGCTAGCCAGCTGGCGGCCATCACTTGGCCGTAATGATAGCCTCCAGGTGGCAGGACCTCGAGTGCCCGCCAAGGAGTGTAAAACAGACCCTGGGCAGTGTGGCTTGTGGGTGTGTGGCCTGAACAGTCCCTGATGCCCTCGTTCTAACTTGGGATTACCTCTATAAAGACCCTCTCTCTGAATACGGGTCCTGGGCGTTAGAACTGCAACATAGGAATGGGGGTGGGGGGGCACAATTCAACCCACACCTCTCGGTGAGTGGGCAAGGGCCCAGGAGGGGTCACAGCAGGCCACAGAGGTGCCCCCTGCCCTTTGTCCCCTCTCGAGCTTGGTGTTCTGAAAGGGCACTCTCGGGGGTCTGGCCCCTGGCTGTGGGACGGGTGGGGAGGCGTGGCTGGAAGGACCAGGGAGGAGCATCACCTCTTCGTGGGCAGAGGTCGGGCCCAGTCAGGGTCTCCAATCCAGTTCTCCGGGGAGGCTGAGCACTCACCTCTGCAACCCTCCTTTCCCTCTCCTGTGGCGGGTGGCCTCACCCTCCTGCCTGCGCTCCTCAACCACCAGATTGCGGTGGAGGTGACCAAGTCCTTCATTGAGTACATCAAGAGCCAGCCCATCGTGTTCGAGGTCTTTGGCCACTACCAGCAGCACCCGTTCCCACCCCTCTGCAAGGATGTGCTCAGGTCAGCAGCCCTGGGTCGGGGTCGGGGGGAGGTCGGAGGGCCCTTCTCAGACCTTCTGATGCAGGCCCCTGCTGCCCTCCAGGGTGCGGGCCCTCTCCCCCTCCCTGCCAGCGAAGCCACCCTGCTCCAGACAGGCCTCCCGATGCCCACCTTCCCCATGGACGGGGCGGCCGGTCACCCAGGGTCAGCAGGACCCAGAGCAAGTCAGAGACGTCCCTCCAGGACTGAGCCGCGAGTTTCTTAAAGAGTATTGCTGTCTGGACCTTGACCTCGGCATCTGTGGGCTGAGTCTTAGGGCCAGGGAAGCAGGGGCTGGGTGGGGGGATGGCCAGGGTGGCACAGTGCCCATGGAGAATGCCGCCCTAGGGGCCCACCTATCCTGGTCTCCTGGAGTCCTTGGACCCCAGGCAGAGTGAGGGAACATCCTTCCATCTCCCTCATCCCCTGTGACTTCCCAGGGGCTCTGTGGGTGAGCTGGGTGTCCCCTCTGCCGTTCCCACCCCCAACATGGCGCAGGGAGAACCGCAGAGAGGCTTCTCAGGCAGCGGGAGTCTCTTGCCACCTCCATCCCCCTCTCAGCTGTCCTACAGGACCCGGAGCTACGTGGGGCGTCCAGGGTGTTGGAGAAAGGGAAAGGCCATGAGGGCATCTGGCCCCATGAGACTCGTCTGTCCTTGGGGTGCCAAGGGAGGCTCTGTCCTGGAAGCCCCTGGACGGAGAACCAGAGTCTGACCTCGCCCAGTTCTCGTGGGTTCGTGGGGCCGCCCCAGCAGGGTCTGGGCTCCCCAGGGGCCTCCTCCCCTGTCCAGGCTGGTGAGGGCCTGAGCCTGGGGCCTTTCCTGGGCCCTGGGAGGCAGGGAGGCAGACAAGGGCTTGGAGCAGACAGCGCCTTGAGCTCCCCCCGCAGCCCTGGGCCTTGGCTCCAGCTCCAGCTCAGGGTCCCGGAGACCCCACCTGCAGCCACCTCTCTCTCCACAGCCCCCTGAGGCCCTCGCGCCGCCACTTCCCAAGGGTCATGCCGCTGTCCAAGCCAGGTACCTGAGGCTCTCCTGAGTCCACCCCTGGGGGAGCGAGGTGCCCGTGCTGCCCTGATGCGTCCCGCCCCTGCCGGGACGTGGCAGACATGGCTTCCCACCAATGGGTGCCTCTCTCCTGTCGTCCCCCAGTGCCCGCCACCAAGCTCAGCACACTAGCGCGGCCCTGCCCCGGGCCCTGCCACTGCAAGTACGACCTGCTGGTCTACTTCGAGATCTGTGAGCTGGAGGCCAATGGCGAGTGAGTCCCCATGCCTGCTGGGGACAGGGATCCCCAAGGGCCCTGGGGGTGGTCGAGGTGTCGCACGCTGTGTCTCCTTGCCCAACTGACTGGCCTCCGGGGACTGGAGCGCCTCCTCTCCGCCACAGGGAGGGGATGCTTTCCCTGTTCTCACCATGCAGCTCCTCTGGGCACAGGGGTGTGGGGGGGCGCAGGGGTGTGGGGGTGCAAGGGTGTGGGGGGGTGCAGGGGTGTGGGAGGGTGCAGAAGTGTGGGGGAGCGCAGGGGTGTGTGGGGGTGGCTCAGGAGTGTGGGGTGCAGGGGTGTGTGGCAGGTGGCACAGGGGTGTGGGGGTGCAGGGGTATGGGGGTCTTGGGTGTGCATGGGCGGCAGGGGTGTGTGGGGGCGCAGGGGTGTGGGGGCACACGGGTGTGGGGGGCACGGGTGTGGGGGAGCGCAGGGGTGTGGGTGTGCGCAGGGGTGGGGGGTGCAGGGGTGTGTGTGTGTGGGCGCACGGGGGTGTGGGGAGAGCGCAGGGGTGTGGGGGGGAGTGCAGGGGTGTGGGGGTGCGCAGGGGCGGGGGGTGCAGGGGTGTGTGTGTGTGGGTGCACGGGGGTGTGGGGAGAGCGCAGGGGTGTGGGGGGGAGTGCAGGGGTGTGGGGGTGCACGGGGGCACACAGGGGTGTGGGGGTGCAGGGTTGTGGGGGGAGTGCAGGGGCGTGGGGGGCGCAGGGGTGTGGGGGAGCACTGGGGTGTGGGGCTAGCCTCTTCCATCTCTCTCTTGCAGTTACATTCCTGCAGTGGTGGACCACCGCGGGGGGATGCCGTGCATGGGGACCTTCCTGCTCCACCAGGTGCGAGGCGCTCCCTGCCCCTGCCCGCTCCCCGCTCTGGGGCCCTCAGGCCATCTGAGCACATCCTCTCTCCTGGTGCTGGCAGGGCATCCAGAGACGGATTACCGTGACCCTGCTGCATGAGACAGGCAGCCACATCCGCTGGAAGGAAGTTCGAGAGCTGGTCGTGGGTGAGTGAGATGGGTGGGGGCTGCCTTAGGGGCTGGGGCTGGGCTGGCAGGAAGACCATGGACCCCACCCACTCCACCAACTCCCTGTCCAGGCCAGATGCCTGAGTTTAACCCCAGTTCTGCCCCTGTTGCTGTGTGACTTTGGCCAAGTCATGGAACCTCTCCGTGCCTCAGGCCCTCCCCTGGAGAGGGAAGCTTGGGCTAGGGTGATGATGCCCAGTCTCTGTTGAACCGCCGTGCTGGCGTCCCATGCTGGCACAAACAGCACAGATGGGTCCTGCCACAGACCTGCAGGCCTGAGGCTGAGGGCGCACTCCCTCTGAAGCCTGTAGGGGGCAGCCCTTCCTTGCCTCTTCCTGCTGCTGCTGGTTTGTGGGGACTCTCTGGTGCTCCTCGGGTGGGGACCCATCATGTGGCCTCTTCTTAGGAGGACCTGGATTAGGGCCCCCGTACTCCAGCATGACCTCATCTCAGCTAATGACATCTGCCAAGACCCTAGCCCAAATAAAGTCACGTTCTGAGGTCCTGAAGGCTAGCACCACAACACATCCTTTTTGGGGGGGAGGGGACGACACACGGTTCAGCTCATAGCGGTCACCACAGACCAGACGTTTTCCTTCAACGACATCACACTCCGAACTCTGGTGTTTCTTTTGCCAAGCTATAAAAGTTCGTCTTCCCAGCTTCCATTCAAGCGCGTGGACAACTCTCCGTCCCTCCCCTGCCCTGGAGCTGATGGATCCTTCTGGAAGCCCCTTCCCGGGCCTTTCTGTGGCCGGGAGGGGAGCCCCTGTGGGGTGCTGTCCCTGGGGCTCATAGGGGGGCCCTGAGGGTACAGTCACAGGGATGCCACCAGGAGACTCATCGTGCTGGGCCCCAAAGTGCAGGACTGTGGACCCCTGAGCTTCTGGGGGCCCAAGACAAGTGCTTTTATTTTAGACATTGTATTTTCACGCAAATCGTAAAAGGCTGGAGCAAGCTAGCAAATCCTCATCTTAGATGCTGTTTAGGGCAAGTTATGGAATCGACTTAAAAAGATGAAGCACGTACCCAGCCGACGCACGGACCAAATGCAGACAGGAGTGTTTGTCCCATGTGTGGGCAGAGGAGAGGTGTTGTTGAAAGGAGGTGGGGAGATGCTGGTGTGAACTCCAGGCCCCACTGCCTCTCTGGGCCTCCTAAACCAAACAGGCCTGCGAGGGGACGTCTCTGCCTGACGGGGGCTCCCGGGCATCGCGTTTGCCAGCGGAGCACCTGGCCACACCAAACGGGCAGCGCGCGCTGCTGACGCACATACCCCAGGGGCCGAGGAGGGCTGAGGCTGGCACTGTAGCGAGTGTTCTCGTTACAGCTGAGCTGCAGGGCACTCAGCTATGGGGGACACACCCTGGGAGCACTTTGGGGGGAGCCTACACCTGCCTTCTCCTAGAACCCAAATGTTGCAAGAAGTTCCCAGGAGGTGGGGCAGGCAGCTCCAGCGTGCGTGGACACAGGATCCTGGCCCGATGCTGGGCTCTGCCTCACCTCTGCGTATGGGGAACAGGAGGCCAGTGCTTCCTGTACGGCTTCATGGAGAAAACTTAGTGTGTGTTTCTTCCTTGAAGAAGCGGAGTGCTGCAGTCTCTAACACCACCAGGCGAGAAACGATGCACAAAGCCCCCAGCGGGATTCCGGACTCACTGTGGTCATGGCGCCTTCCCCAGACAGGAGCCGCCACCCCAGGAGGGGGCGTCTCAGGGGGCTCGGCTGGAAGTGTACCCTGCAGAGAGATTTATGGCACAGATGGTCCTTCCCTCCTTCCTTCCTTCCCTCCTTCCTTCCAGTATAAAGAGAAGAGGGAACATTTCTCCTTATCCTGCTAAGATTTCTTTTCCCAACAAGGGCTTGTGCGTTCTAGGCTGGGTGGTTAGAACCTATCACTTGGGTGCAAGAGAGATGGACATTGAGAGAGTTATTTATGGCTGAGAAACTAGAAACTGAGATTGCAGGAGGAACGATGCCAGGGTGGTCCGCTGAGTGCTGACACCCGGGCTGGCAGAGACGCTACCACGGCCTCCCTGCCTGGTGCTCTTGTGGCCACGTGGGGAGTCGGTTCCCTGATGTGGCCTCACTGTTCCAGAGCTCCAGCCCAGGCAGGGACCCAGCACCTCCGCCTGTCCTCCTGGGGGGTGACCGCACTGTGGTCTTTCCTGTAGGTCGGATCCGAAACACACCAGAAACTGATGAGTCCCTGATCGACCCCAACATCTTGTCTCTCAACATCCTGTCCTCCGATTACATCCACCCGGCCCAGGACGACCGGTGAGTCCCCTCCGGGCGGCAGTGGGTTCTGTTCCCAGCTCCCTGAAGACAGGGTCCAGGTCAGGACCTGGGCTGTGTCCTCAGCCCGCCATGCCCGTAGGCCACCTGGCTTTGTAAGGTCTAGGATGTGTCTAGCCTCAAAACTTTCAGGCCTGCCTTTCTGACACCTCCAGGAGGGGTGCCAGGAGGGGAGGCTCATGGCCTCCAGGTTCCTTGGTGTGTTTGTCTGCATGTTGTCCCATCACTGGCTCACACATTCATCCAGCCTGTTCATTTGGTCACCTGGCCGAGGGGCAGT
Source organism: Zalophus californianus (assembly GCF_009762305.2). Lineage (NCBI taxonomy): Eukaryota > Metazoa > Chordata > Mammalia > Carnivora > Otariidae > Zalophus > Zalophus californianus. Next base: position 194,273,815 of record NC_045597.1, on the reverse strand, counting down.
GGGAGTTGAGGATGGATGAGCTGGGTTCTGTCCTCAGGAGTTTCGGGGGGGACAGCAGGGGTGGTGGGCAGACAAGCAGGCCCGAATGTCCCCAGCCACACTGCTGTGGGTGGTCTGGGCCTCGGGCTGGGGGTCCTGGAGGAGGTTCCGGGGCACACGGGTCAGCGGTTCAGCCTCCAGGGTGGAGGTGTGCCCTCTAGGCACTGCTTGGCACGTGTTCCTTGTCCCTGGGCTGCTCCTTGTCCGGCTTGCAGTTAATGTCCAAGACCTGGCAGCCGGGGCAGTCCCAGCTCCACCGCACCTGGGCAGTGGGCAGGGTGTGCAAGCCCCCCGGGGATGCCCTCGCCGCCCCTGACAAACCAGCCTTGCTGGGGTTTGCGGGGGGTGGGGGTGGGGTGTGAGGGGTGGCATCTGGGGACTGACGGGGGGTGGGCAGCTCGTAACTGCCGAGAGCTGCCCTCTTGGTGGGGACGTGGGCTTGGCTGTGTCTGAGATGCTGCACTCCAGGGCCTTGAGGAAATGACGAGAGTGTTCCAGGGTCCTGGACGGCTCTCCCAAGGGCAGACGTGGTCTGGAGGCAGACACTGAGAGCTGACCCTTGGAGCTCACACTCTGGTTGTCTTCACGGGTTCCTGTGGCAGTGTGTGCAGGAAAAAACATTTTTGAGGGCTGGGTGTGCTTGGAGGGCACCGGGGGACCCCGCATTTGCAAGGAAAGCTAAGATCCATAAGGGTCAAGGGTCCTGGGGCGCCAGGTCCTGTCCTGACTCGTGGGCCCCCGCGGAGCCTGGCTTTGTTGTGGACACCCTGAGGGGTAGGCTCTAAGGGAAGCCCCCATGTGGGCAGCTGGGGGGCCAGCAGTCAGAGACCCCCAGAGGGGCAGCTGTGACTCTGGTCCCAGCCCTGCCCAGAAACCTTCCAGAGGAATGGCCCCTGCACTCATGTCCCGGGGAGGGAGGAGTTGGGGTGCAGCATGCCGGGAGGTGTCTCGCGTGGTGTCGCTATGATGAGCAGGCTGGGGTTCCACCTGGCAGAGTGGGAAGCTGGGGGCACCGTGGGGTGAGCCAGCTCAGGGGCTCCTCTGACCACGAGAGTGCATCAGAGGAGGCCTGGCACCCACCCACGTGGGAGCTGCCCGCAGGGATGTGTGGGGCCTGGGACCCCAGAGCGGAGGGTGGCCCCGGGAGGGATGTGCCCTGCTGAGTGAGCTCAGCACTCCCCCTGCCTTAGACCCTTCCTTCGCCCTGGCAACTTCTAGATTCTTGGGGCAGCAAGGGAGTGGGGGGCAAAACCCCAGTGAGTGGGGGTGGGTATTTTCCTTCCGAACTTCCTGCCCCATGTGGTCTCCCTACACGGAGGACCGTGTCTCTGAGTCTTCCCTTTGTCCCACCAGCCCAGCTGCTGGGGAGACCTGCAGGGGCCTTGGCTCTGCGCTGAGTCCCGGGTAGCTTAGGAGGCTCTGGCCCCTGGCTGGACCTCGGGTCAGCAAGGCTTTGGCTAAGCAGGTCCACCCCCGTTCCAAGAGGCCTGAGGCCCCATCACTGACGGGACTTTGGTTCTTCTTCCTGGGGATTGTGGGAAGTGAGGGTGGCCACAGGGCAGCTCTGGAGTCAGTCGGCCCTTTGTCTGAGGTCAAGGCTGCCCTGGGCCAAGGGTAGGGGAAGGCCCGTCCGTGGGGCAGGACCATAGACCTTGCCCATAGCTGCTTTGGCCTCAGGCTTGGCTCCCACCCATGCTGGTACAGCCCCAGGACAGCTCCGACCCCCCCCCCCCAGCCTTGCCCCAGGAAAATCTTGGGGACCCAGAAGGCAGATGCCATTCTGCGGCCTGGCAGGCCAAGCCAGCAGGCTCCCCCTCCCCAGGACCTTCCTCTTCCTGGACCCTGGCTGATGTCCTGGGAGCCCTGTAATGGGCTGCTTGGGTGGGCCCTTCTCTCCCCAGAGACGCTGGGGCCCAGAGACCCCGGGCCTGGCTTGGGCTGAGGGCTGCAAGCCGCCCACACGCTTTGCCACGGCCTCACTTCCTCCTGCTCCAAGGCCCCGTGCTTCGCGGCCTCCCCAGCTCAGAGTGGGGCTGTGGCCGCAGGCAGCTTCTCTCCGCACTGCCCCTCCCCTCGCTGCCCCTGCCCCGCCGCCCCGCTACCCTGCCGCCCCGCCGCCCCGCCCCCTGCCCCGCCGCCCTCACTAACCTGTAATTGTTTGTGTTTTGCAGGCAGTTTCTTGATTCGGACATGCCTAGGTATCACTTGTGCCCCGTGGTTTTATTTCGGCCTTTCTCCTTCCCCAGTCCCACAGCCCTGACTTTAATTTCAGCTTTTTGGATTTCTTCTACACCCGCTCCCCGTTCCCTCCTGTTTCTCCATCTTCTTCAGTTTTATTTCCTTGGAATACTTCTTTTATTTTATTTTTTGGTTGTTGCTGCTTCCTCTCCCACCCCCACCCTTCCCTCTTGGCTGAGCCCCTTCTGCCCGTACTCTTGATTTTGGCTGCTCTGGTAGTTTCCCACCCTCCGGAGACACTGGCTGGCCTCCCGCTCCCGCCCCGAGCCTCGCCCGCCCCGCGCTGACCCCGTCCCCGCCCGAGCGGGAGCATGCAGACTGGCCGGCCAGGCTGCCTTTGGCTGCACCAGCCCCACTCCCTGTAAAGGTGAAAGAGAAGAGAGGGAGGGAGGGGCTGCGGTGGCCCCAGGACGGGAGGCAGACAAGAACCAGCCGTGCCAGGGGGCCTCCATGCTCTGCGCCTTCCAGCCCTGAGCGTCAGCCCCTCGCCTGGCCGGGTTGGGGGTTCCAGCTGTGTGCTCTTGGCTTTGGGCACCACACACCCTTTATGGAAGTAGGTGGGCAGTGAAGTTGTGAAGGGCCCAGTAGGTCTCTGGGCTCACTGGTGTAGTCCCAGGTCCAAGCCCCCAGAGGCAGGGGCTGCTGGGCAGGGGACCGCCTCCCCGACTTGAGTGGGGCCCCTGTCCGTGCCTGCTGGATGCAAGGGTCAGTGAGGCCCCGGGTGTGGACAGCCTCAAAGTGCCTAATCAAGATCGTCGGTGAGACTCTGTTCTGAGCAGAGGGTCAGGGTCATCTCCTGGGTCCGGTGGATTGTGGTCAGAGCTCCATGGCGTTGGTCCTGCAGGACAGCTGTTTTGAAAGATGAAGTGAGCATTCAGAAGGCTTCCAGCAGATGTTTGAGCCTTTAAGCTGCCTGGAGTGGGGCAAGGGTGGGGCCCGCTCCTTCTCTGGAAGGAGCCCCAGGGTGGGGTGGGGGGCATGACATGATTGTCTGAGTCACGACTGTGATGGCCACTGTGAATGGGCCCTGGGCCCCACGGAGCAGCAGCAGGCTGTGGCTCCTGCTGGTGTGACCCCGGAGGCAAGCACACGTGGGCACCTGTGTGCTGGGCTCATGTTTCCAGAGGCTACTGCTCACCCTCCCTGGGGTCCCTGTCAAGGGAACACGGGTGGAGGTGGCTGCTCCCAAACAGGGGGCACAGCCGTACAGGCCCAGAGTAGGGACCTGCCACTCTGGACAGGGGGGCTGGCTTGCTGGAGGAGGCCTGGCAGGGAGCTGGGCTGGCTGGGGCCGTCATCCTGCTCTCGGAAGGCTCTGGGCCGGGAGCCCCTTGCTCGGATGCATCCGCTGGACAGGACCCACGTCAAGGGTTGTTTCCTTGATGAGTGGAAGCCTCCAGGAGCCAGTGTGATTGCTTGGGGGTGTGTGGATGTTTTGCTCAAGTTTGCATTTCCACAGGCAGCTCAGTAGGATAGAGGGGTGCTCACTGGTCCTCAGCCCCCCACCCCTCACCCACAACACGTGTGTCCAGGAAGCTCCTGGGTAAAGTGGGGACAATTCCGTGTGGCCAGGGAGAGGCATCAGGGAAGGAATGGGCACCGATTTTCCTTTTCAGCACCCCAACTTCATGAGGCCCTCACCCCTGCACCTGAGCAGGGAGCCCAGACCCCCAGTTCCAGATGAAGGCCTATTGGCCCCAGTGGGCTTGGCCTGAAAGAGGAGGCCCAGGGCACTGAGGGGAAATGGGGGTCAGAGCCCCAACCCTCCTTCATGGGGCCCAGCCCTGTGGGGCAGGGAGCCACGGTGGGGACGGTCCCGGGAACTAGCGGACGGTGGGGTGTGGCGCAGGGAGGGTCTTGTCCTAGATGTGCGGGGTCGGGGAGGGACCCGGGGCAGCCGGGCCGTGCCCCTGGCTGGCAGTGCCCTTGGCTGGCTATGTGAGTGTGGACAGGTGGCAGAAGCTTCTGGAACCTCGTTTTCCTTCCCCCTCAGAAAGGAGATAATTTAGCGCCTGCTTGAAGCTGCTGTGGCAGAAGCGAGACACATGAAAATCTCTCAGCTGGCGCTTGCACTCAGCTGTATGAACGTGGGTCATGTGCTCTCCCTGCCCCAGCCCTCACCCCTCACCGGTCAGTCCTGACCCTCACCACTAACCACTTACCTCAGGCCCCCGCCTCCTCGCTCTTAGCCGCTCACCCTCACCCCTGCGTTCCCTCGTCTCCTGAGCCTCACCACTAACCACTTACCTCAGGCCCGCACCTCCTCGCTCTTAGCCGCTCACCCTCACCCCTGCGTTCCCTCGTCTCCTGAGCACTCACCACTAACCACTTACCTCAGGCCCGCGCCTCCTCGCTCTTAGCCGCTCACCCTCACCCCTGCGTTCCCTCGTCTCCTGAGCCCTCACCCTCTCATGCCCGCGCCTCCTCGCTCTTACCCGCTCACCCTCACCCCTGCGTTCCCTCGTCTCCTGACCCTCACCACTAACCACTTACCTCAGGCCCGCACCTCCTCGCTCTTAGCCGCTCACCCTCACCCCTGCGTTCCCTCGTCTCCTGAGCGCTCACCACTAACCACTTACCTCAGGCCCGCACCTCCTCGCTCTTAGCCGCTCACCCTCACCCCTGCGTTCCCTCGTCTCCTGAGCGCTCACCACTAACCACTTACCTCAGGCCCGCGCCTCCTCGCTCTTAGCCGCTCACCCTCACCCCTGCGTTCCCTCGTCTCCTGACCCTCACCACTAACCACTTACCTCAGGCCCGCGCCTCCTCGCTCTTAGCCGCTCACCCTCACCCCTGCGTTCCCTCGTCTCCTGAGCCCTCACCCTCTCAGGCCCGCACCTCCTCGCTCCTAGCCGCTCACCCTCACCCCTGCGTTCCCTCGTCTCCTGAGCCCTCACCCTCTCAGGCCCGCGCCTCCTCGCTCCTAGCCGCTCACCCTCACCCCTGCGTTCCCTCGTCTCCTGAGCCCTCACCCTCTCATGCCCGCACCTCCTCGCTCTTAGCCGCTCACCCTCACCCCTGCGTTCCCTCGTCTCCTGAGCCCTCACCGTCTCAGGCTCACACCTCCTCGCTCCTAGCCGCTCACCCTCACCCCTGCGTTCCCTCGTCTCCTGAGCCCTCACCCTCTCAGGCTCACACCTCCTCGCTCCTAGCCGCTCACCCTCACCCCTGCGTTCCCTCGTCTCCTGACCCTCACCACTAACCACTTACCTCAGGCCCCCGCCTCCTCGCTCCTAGCCGCTCACCCTCACCCCTGCGTTCCCTCGTCTCCTGAGCCCTCACCCTCTCAGGCTCACACCTCCTCGCTCCTAGCCGCTCACCCTCACCCCTGCGTTCCCTCGTCTCCTGACCCTCACCACTAACCACTTACCTCAGGCCCGCGCCTCCTCGCTCCTAGCCGCTCACCCTCACCCCTGCGTTCCCTCGTCTCCTGAGCCCTCACCCTCTCATGCCCGCGCCTCCTCGCTCTTAGCCGCTCACCCTCACCCCTGCGTTCCCTCGTCTCCTGACCCTCACCACTAACCACTTACCTCAGGCCCCCGCCTCCTCGCTCCTAGCCGCTCACCCTCACCCCTGCGTTCCCTCGTCTCCTGAGCCCTAACCCTCTCATGCCCGCGCCTCCTCGCTCTTAGCCGCTCACCCTCACCCCTGCGTTCCCTCGTCTCCTGAGCCCTCACCCTCTCAGGCCCGCACCTCCTCGCTCCTAGCCGCTCACCCTCACCCCTGCGTTCCCTCGTCTCCTGAGCCCTAACCCTCTCATGCCCGCGCCTCCTCGCTCTTAGCCGCTCACCCTCACCCCTGCGTTCCCTCGTCTCCTGAGCCCTCACCCTCTCAGGCTCACACCTCCTCGCTCCTAGCCGCTCACCCTCACCCCTGCGTTCCCTCGTCTCCTGAGCCCTCACCCTCTCAGGCTCACACCTCCTCGCTCCTAGCCGCTCACCCTCACCCCTGCGTTCCCTCGTCTCCTGAGCGCTCACCACTAACCACTTACCTCAGGCCCGCGCCTCCTCGCTCCTAGCCGCTCACCCTCACCCCTGCGTTCCCTCGTCTCCTGAGCACTCACCACTAACCACTTACCTCAGGCTCACACCTCCTCGCTCCTAGCCGCTCACCCTCACCCCTGCGTTCCCTCGTCTCCTGAGCCCTCACCCTCTCATGCCCGCACCTCCTCGCTCCTAGCCGCTCACCCTCACCCCTGCGTTCCCTCGTCTCCTGAGCGCTCACCACTAACCACTTACCTCAGGCTCACACCTCCTCGCTCCTAGCCGCTCACCCTCACCCCTGCGTTCCCTCGTCTCCTGAGCCCTCACCCTCTCATGCCCGCACCTCCTCGCTCTTAGCCGCTCACCCTCACCCCTGCGTTCCCTCGTCTCCTGACCCTCACCACTAACCACTTACCTCAGGCCCGCGCCTCCTCGCTCCTAGCCGCTCACCCTCACCCCTGCGTTCCCTCGTCTCCTGAGCCCTCACCCTCTCAGGCCCGCACCTCCTCGCTCTTAGCCGCTCACCCTCACCCCTGCGTTCCCTCGTCTCCTGAGCCCTCACCCTCTCAGGCCTGCGCCTCCTCGCTCTTAGCCGCTCACCCTCACCCCTGCGTTCCCTCGTCTCCTGAGCCCTCACCCTCTCATGCCCCCGCCTCCTCGCTCCTAGCCGCTCACCCTCACCCCTGCGTTCCCTCGTCTCCTGAGCCCTCACCCTCTCATGCCCGCGCCTCCTCGCTCCTAGCCGCTCACCCTCACCCCTGCGTTCCCTCGTCTCCTGAGCGCTCACCCTCTCATGCCCGCACCTCCTCGCTCCTAGCCGCTCACCCTCACCCCTGCGTTCCCTCGTCTCCTGAGCCCTCACCACTAACCACTTACCTCAGGCCCGCGCCTCCTCGCTCCTAGCCGCTCACCCTCACCCCTGCGTTCCCTCGTCTCCTGAGTCCTCACCCTCTCAGGCCCGCACCTCCTCGCTCTTAGCCGCTCACCCTCACCCCTGCGTTCCCTCGTCTCCTGACCCTCACCACTAACCACTTACCTCAGGCCCGCGCCTCCTCGCTCCTAGCCGCTCACCCTCACCCCTGCGTTCCCTCGTCTCCTGAGCCCTCACCCTCTCATGCCCGCACCTCACCCCATATCCCTGCTCTTTGTCCCGCATCCCTTCACCCCACCCCTTTATCGCTTCACCCCTCACCCCCTCACCCCTTTATCCCTTGTCCCCTCACCCCCTCCTTCCCTCACCTCCTCACCTCCTTAGTCCCTTACTCCTCTTATTGTTTCTCCGTTCCCTTCTGGTCTGAGGGCTCTAGAGCGGCACAGTGGGTGACGCCGCTAAGCCCCGCCCGGGTCTGCAACGGGCACAGCGGAATCCCATTCCCCTGCTCGTAGCTGTGGGATCACGCTGAGCACGGGGTTTAATTTTCAGATTCTCAACACACCCGTTTGCCTCAGGATGCCCACCTTGTGACACTCGTCACAAGCACCGGGTACAAGTCACCACACAGTTGTCTAAAGTGTACTGAAGGCCGTGTGTGGCCGGCGAGTCAGAGTCCGGTGCAGAACAACCAGGCGCCACGCGCCGCAGGGGGGACCCTCTGCCCCTACCTGGCAGCCGGCTGAGACGAGGACCCACCCCACCTGAGCTCCGCAGGGACATGTGCAGGCGCGCAGCCCGTTAGATCAGGCCGGGCCAACACAGGGGCTCCCATGTCACAATCCAAGGGGACGCAAAATGCCCGCCAGTGTTGTGGCTGGGGTGGCCGCTGAAGATTTCTGAGCAAGAATCGACATGGAAAAATCATTTTACAGCCTATGACATTTTCTTTGTCAACAAAACTTTTTAAAGCGTTTTCAGTTTTCCCCACGTGGGTCCTCACTTGTTTGAGGATCAATTTCTATGTCCCAGAGCTAAGTTGGGGGTGGTCCTGTTTCTGGGCTCCTGCTGCCCAAGCCCTGTGGCTGGGGGGAGTCGGCACAGGCCTCCCCACCCGCTCCAGCCGGTCAGAGGCAAGATGCTGGCTGACAGCTCCTGGAGGTGGCTCAGGGGAGAGGTGCCTCCCTCCTGAGCCTGCAGTCCTCTGCAGAGGGAATTGTGCAGGAGGGCGTTTTTCTTCCAGAAGGGGGGGCCTGCAGGAACCCCTAGGGCTCTGCCATGGGGAAAGGCATGCCCTACCAGCTGCAGGGAGTCCCAGAGAAGGGCTAAGGACTGCGAGCTGTGGGTCGGGCCTCCCTGGAAGAGGGACACTCGGGTCCCGGCCTGACAGGGGTCTGGATCTGAAAGGTCCGCAGGATGGTGGGGTGAGCCAAGACTGTGGTGAAGCACCAGTGAGCTCAGGCATTCTGCGCACAAGGTGGTCCCACCCCAGTATTTCTACCTCAGTGGGTCTGGGGTGGGATCTGAGAATCTGCAGTGCTCCCAAGTGGTGCTGCCGCTTTGGGTCCAGGGACCCCACGTCTGGCCTGCTCGTTTCCCCTTAGAGTTGTATCTGAGGGATTGGCTGGGTGTCCAGTGGGGTTAGAGTGAGGGTGCTCCCTTCCTGGGGTGACCTGATGCCCAGAGAAATCCCGAGAGTCCTGTGCCTGCTCACGAGTGGGGGTCCTGGTATGGTACCCCTGGCTCCCCCTCTGGTTCTCTTGGTGACCAGGGGGCAGCGATCAGTGGTCCCGGGCTATGTCCCATGGGCTCGGCACCCTACGTGGCTGTGTAGGTCCTACACAGGCGAGCTGCCACTCCATCACCCCTCCCCACCCCAGGCATACCTGCTGGCATCCAGTGAGACCTCCCTCTGCAGAGGCTTCAGGGGCTCAGGAGTGTTGAAGACCCTTCCAGCCTGGGGTTCCTGGATCTGGCACCCATGCCCGTGCGAAGGCATGCTGCCTGTAGGCCAAGGGCTGTTCTTCAAGAGGCTGCCTGGGGTTAAGGGCTGACCAGTGGTTTGGAAACAGCCTGTGGGCAGCATCATGGCTGTGCCAGGTCAGACCCTGGCCATCTTGGCGCCTGGGGAACGGCACAGTGAAAGGCACCATCCTAGGCTGTGGACATGGGCCCAAGGGGCCCCCACCTACCACCCTACCCCTCCTCACATGTGAGACCCACAAGTTCAAGTTGTCAGAGAGATCTGGGGTCACTGGAGCCTCAGAGCAAAAGCCACATCCTAACTCGACCGAGGGCCGCTTGGCCAAGAGCATCTCCGAGGGGCCTCAGTGAGTGAGCCTCGTGTGGAGGTGGGCTCATTTCTCCTTACGGCCCCAGCCTGTTCTGGCAGAGTCCATCTGGCCTTGGGGTGAGGCCCCTGGGGTTTTGGCTGGCCTCACTGGGCTGGCTCCTTTGGTGTGTCCCAGGCAAGGGTGAGGGGTCCAGACGAGATGGGGACCCAGCCCTTGGTGTCTGAGTAGCAGCCTGCCCTGGGAGGGCCAGTTCGTCCTGGAGGCCACACACAGAGCACGCATGGGTGCAGGAGAGCCCTGCTGGTCCCCAGAGCGCTGGCGGTGGGCCAGAAGACAGTAGCATCCTTTAGCGACATGTGAGGCAGGTGGACAGAGGGGAAGGCAGCGAGCTGAGCCTTTGGGCCAGGCTGGAGGGTTTGGGGCTGGCTGGCCGACCAGGGTAGGAGACCCTCAGGCTAGTCTTCCCCAGTGTGTGGTCAGGGCCTCTTCGAGGCGAGGACTAGTAACAAGAGTTAGTAAGACTAGTGCCACCTGCCTGGCCCTCAGCACTAGCTCCTGCAACCCGCAGGACATCTCCATGAGGCAGGGGCACTGACCACCAGTGGTTTGTCTGGGAAGCAGGGTATAGAGGTGTCTGGTGACAGCCGAGGTCGCGCGGCCGTGCAGTGGCATGTGTCCGGGCCGGGCTACGTGGACCTCTGGCTCTGCCCGCAGGCCTAGCCCACAGGGCCTGGGGCGTGTGGGGGCCCCTGGGACGGAGGGCGTCCCTCTAGGGGTCGGTAATGGGTCCATGGGTACCCGCCTGGTCCCGCTGGGCACAGACCCAAAGCTCTGGCTGCAGACGCGGGGCCCAGGGGTCGGAGAAGGCCCCAGCCACCGCCCACGAGCCGCCTGGGCGGCCGGCGGCCGTGGCACACACTCTGCTCCCTGTCGGTTAGCTTGTACCCGGCCGCGTGACGGTGCTCGTTCTGACATGTCCATCTCTTCTGTGTGTACGTGTGTGTCCTGGCTGCCTCCACCTTTAGCGTGTCGTTCGGAAGTGACACTAGGTACAGCTCACTTTTCTCTTACGCACCCGCTTGGTCGTCCTCTTCTGCTTGTCAGTTTCCTCTCTCCCGTGCTCTCTGCCGGTCTGGTCACCCCGCGGTCCTCACAGCCCTTCCTCTGGATCGTTGTCCTTGGTGACGTGTATGTGACAGCAGCCCTGCCCCGTCCCGCTGCTTCACCCTGGGCCCCCGCAGTGTGCCCTGGAGAGCCGGGAGGCCGCGACGTGGGCTGCGCCCCAGCGTGGCCTCACCCCTCCTGGCGGCCCTCCGCACTCGGGAGGGGCCTGGCTGCACCGGCGCTCGTGCGGCTGTCGGCAGCCTGTGCTGACCTGTGTCTCAGCCGTGTCTTCGAGGGTGCTTGGATGGAAACGGGGCGCAGCGGGGTGCTGAGTGGTGCTGTCCGGGGCTCGTGCAGCGGCCGCACTGTGGACTGAGGCAAATTCCCCACCTCACATAGGATCCTCAAAGGGGCACCCAGCCTAAGCCAGAGTCTGGGAGCTCTGCTGTCGGGCGGTTGACAAGGAAAGCCTGCTCCGCCGCGGAGGCCACTGCAGACTAACATCCGGGCCTCCTAGGGACGGCTTAAGCTGCCCTCAGAGGGGACTTTGGGCCACGGGCTTCTGCTCTGCTCACTTTCTTCCCTGGTTAGAGATGCGGACAGGGGAGGTCTGCTTGGAGCTGAGTGGAGAGGAGCCTGGCTGCGGGGGGCGGGGGGCGGAGGACGGGGGGGTGATGCTCTCTGCCATGGGCTGCCCCGCTTCCACTCCAAGCATCCTCTCCCAAGGGGAGGAGACGGGCCACAGACGGTTTTGGCAAACCCGGGCAGGTTGGCCCCTCCTTACTCAGACAGGGCAGGAGGGGGCGGTCCCCGTTCTGCCCTCTCCCCTTCTCTCACCACTCGGTCTGCCTCCACCTCCCCTCTCCTCCCTCTCTCCCTTCCCCTTTGTTGCCATGTCCCAGCCCGCTGCGCTGGCCTCCCTCCCTTCTCCGCTCCCTCTCCCATCCCTGCCTCAGCACCAGCGCTGTGGGCTGCCCCACCTGTCCGTGCAGAGGGGAGCCCGCCCCCTAAGCCCAAGTAAGGAGGAGCCTGTTCTCCACACCACCCAGGCAGCTGTCCCCGTGGTGGCCCACACGTCTCTGTCCGTGTCTGTCTGTCTGCATGTCCCCAGCCTACGAGCGCAGCCCGCGTGCTGTCATGTTTTACCTTGTCTCTGCTTCCTTTAAGGACCTTCTATCAGTTTGAGGCTGCGTGGGACAGCTCCATGCACAACTCTCTCCTGCTCAACCGGGTCACCCCGTACCGAGAGAAGATCTACATGACTCTCTCAGCTTACATCGAGGTGAGAAACCCCCAAAGCCTCCATTCCCCAAGCCTGAGCTGTTTGCCATGGGGCAGTGAGGGTGCTCGGTGGCCCTGGAGAGCCCCAGATGACCCTACTGTCTTCTCAGAGGACTTGTCAAGTCCTTGTTCAATCCCCGTACTTTCCAGGGCGCTGCTCACCGCGCCCACCTCCCATCCCACTAACTTCAGGGTGCGGTTTTGCCCCCGGGCTGCAGGATGGCTGCATCCAGGCTCCAGATGGGCTGAAAACAGAAGCCTGCTGACCCCACCCCAGGGTCTTGGGCTGTCCCTTCCCTTCGAAGCTCTGGGGGAGGCTGGGAGCACAGGCATTGCTAGCTGGGTGCAATATTGAGGAATTAGGAGGTTCGGGGTCGGCAGCCAGTGGCACAGGGAAGGCAAAGGCACCCACCTCCTCTCCGAGCCTAAAACTCCAGATATGATATGGCGACCCACTTGACTGCCTCTTGGGATGGTGGTTTGTTGGGGAGATGCTGCCAGGGCTCTGCCCCAGTAAGGCCCCGGCACACACAGGCTTTGTTGGGGTGCTGTTGAGCTTCGGGAAAACAAAAGAGCCAGCTATGTAAGACACAGCCCATCAGCGCCCTGGGAAGTCAGAGAAGAGAATGCGGGTGCGGAGCCAGGATCTGCTTCCATCCTCACTGACGTTTCTGGGAGGGTGTCACCTGATCCTATGGCGAGGCAGTTGGGGCCCATGACTGGGATCCTCGGGGTCCCGGGCACAACACCCAGCCCTCTGCAACCCAGGAGGTGGGCCCTGGCTCTCCCCCAGGAGTCAACTGGGGGGAGCCAAGAACTCCCACCTGGGTCTGGGGCCATGCCAGGGGCCCAGGAAGGTCTGAGGCTGCCGATCAGTGGTTAGAAGGGGGTCTAGGGCCCAGGTCCTGTGGGGGTGCTCAGGTGCCTGAGCCCCACCCCTGCCCCCCATGGCAGATGGAGAATTGCACCCAGCCAGCCGTCATCACCAAGGACTTCTGCATGGTCTTTTACTCTCGGGATGCCAAGCTACCTGCTTCACGCTCCATCCGCAACCTGTTTGGCAGTGGGAGCCTGCGGGCCTCGGAGAGGTGAGCCTGCAAGTGGGGGCGGTGGGGGGCTGCACAGGGAATGGCTGGGAGAGGTGAGCCTGCCCGCGGTGGGGGGTGGGGGGTGCTGCTGTCCGGACTCTGCATGGGGAGTGGCGGGGAGTGCCCAGCAGAGGCTCGAGTGACAGGCCTGCTGCAGGCCAGCCCAGATGAGAGGGCAGACTGGCCACTCTCCCAATCAGTCCCCTGCCCTGGCGCCCTCCTGTGGGTGGTCCTGGGGCCCCACTCCGTCCCCGTGGCTGAGAGACCTCCTCCCCAGGGACCTCAGGGATCATGCCAGCAGGACCGGGGGCCTGGGATGGGAAAAGGATGCTCTGGACAGAGCCTCTTGCCTCTTGGAGGCTGGTAGCACCCGAGGGAGTAGAATGTCAGGCCCAGAACCAGCCATCCCCTCCTGCCTTCTGGCCAGTCCCTGCATTCCTGGGGGGCAGGGGAACAAACAAGAATGTCAAGGCAGGGGGCACCTGGTGGCTCAGTCGTTGGGCGTCTGCCTTTGGCTCAGGTCATGATCCCAGGGTCCTGGGATCGAGCCCCGCATCGGGCTCCCTGCCCAGCAGGAAGACTGCTTCTTCCTCTCCCTCTCCCCCTGCTTCTGTTCCCTCTCTTGCTCTGTCTCTCTCTGTCAAATGAATAAAGTCTTTAAAAAAAATGTCAAGGCAGTGAGGAGGGGCTTTGTCCCAGCAGCAGAGACCACCACGGGTGCTAAGCCACCTACGCTCACCTTCAGTGAGGCTCCCCACACTTTCTTGTGGACCCCAGTGTGCAGGACACTCGGGGCACAGACAGGAAGATGGAGTATGGGGTTCAGGACGTAGTGGCCTCAGGCTGGCTATGACCCAGGCATCCAGGGTCACGTGGTGAGCATGGGAGACTGCCTGCTGGCTGGGCCCACCTCCATGACAAGGCTGGCTGCGTGCACTCAGCCAAAGGGGGCCCGGAGGGGTCAGAGATGCAGACTGTCCATACAGGGCTGCAGCTCAGGGCACCCCACACCAGGCCACCCGGCATGGGTGTGCAGTGGGACTCGTGCCCAACGTGCATTTGACAGGCCCTTGCTGTGCCTGGTGTCCACACGTCCCCCCTCTGCTTCCTGCAGCAACCGCGTGACGGGCATCTATGAGCTCAGCCTGTGCCACGTGGCCGATGCCGGCAGCCCAGGTAGGCCTCTGCCCTGCTCTCTCTGCTGGGGGGGGGCACTTTGTCAGGGAGTCAGGGAGCCAGGGTTCCCTGGGGTCACTCAGGTCACCTCAGCTAAGCTGTTATTTTAGGGGGCCCTCCCTTTCGAGACTCACGTGCTCACGTTTGGACTTGCGGCGTTGTCCTGAGAGGCCAGAGGACAGTGAGGGGAGAGGCAGCGCTGGGGGTGGCCTCATCCACCGTGCTGGATGACGTCCTGTGGGCGAGGCGCTCCCCAGGGGGACCAGCCTTCTTCCGTGGAAAAGTCCCACCCTGAGCCCAAGGCCTGGTGCCAGGGCGGGGATGTGGCCAGCCCAGGGTCCCCGTTCTAGGGATGCAGCGGCGGCGAAGGCGAGTGCTGGATACATCTGTGGCCTACGTCCGCGGCGAGGAGAACCTGGCGGGCTGGAGGCCCCGGAGTGACAGCCTCATCCTGGACCACCAGTGGGAGCTGGAGAAGCTGAGTCTGCTGCAGGAGGTGAGCTTGTGCGCAGCGGGCACAGACGGCCCGGGCGGCAGGTGCACGTGGGAAGCAGGATGCTGTGAGGGAGCTGCGGCGGGAGTGGGAATGTCCGTCCACTCAGTGCCAGCACGGATGCTAGGGCCGCAGACACAAGGTGGAGGGCACCCCGCTCTGCCTTGGAGGGCGGCCGGGGCGGGCCTCAAGGCCGAGTCCCATCAGCAGCACGGCCCCGGGGGGAACTGGTGGGTGGGCTCTCCCGGGTCCCAGCAGCCGAGCTTGTCCGGTCTCGTGTGCAGGTGGAGAAGACGAGGCACTACCTCCTGCTGCGAGAGAAGCTGGAGACCAGCCAGCGGACCGGCCCCGAAGCGCCGTCCCCCGCCTCCAGCGAGGACTCCGGTTCCCACGGCTCGTCCAGCCCCTCCTCCCCACTCTCAGCCGAGGGCCGGCCGGCCCCTCCGGAGGCTCCCAGCGAGAGACAGCGGGAGCTAGCCGTCAAGGTAGCTCAGGCAGCACTGCACTGACCCCGGCCCCTCCAGGGCTCTGGTGACCCAGCCTTGTCCTATCAGAGCAGGAGGCGGGGGAATGAGGGAGGCCCCTTGCCTGCCCCTCACTCCACCCACAATCGAATTTGGCAGCCTTTTACAGCTTCCTCGCCCAAGCAGTGATCTGCTTCCTTGAATACCTCTGCTGATGGGGAGCTCACCCCCTCTTTCCAGAGCTGGCTTTTTCTGTGGCTCAACAGGCCACTGGGAAGACCTCTTAGACTCGGCAACGCTGCCCCCCCATCTTTGCCCTGGGCCCAGGGCCTGCTCCTAGAGGCTTCCCTGGCTCACCCATCACCTTAGAGGATGGAGCTGCTGCCTACCTTGGGCTGCTGAGCCCGGGCCCTCAGCCAGTCCTCCACATCCAGGGGCCATGCCTGTGGCCAAGCCAGGTCCTAGGCACTTCCTGACTGGACGTTTGCTCTCGTTGCAGTGCTTACGCCTCCTCACGCACACGTTCAACAGAGAGTATGCCCATAGTCACGTCTGCATCAGCGCCAGTGAGAGCAAGGTGGGCAGCAAGGGCCCCGCGGGGCTATTGTCACCAGGAAAACTTCGCACCCCTATCCAGGGAGGGAAATCAGGGTTTTCTTAGAACCTACTGGCACAGCCTAAGGGAACATCGCATAGCCAAGGCCAGGAGCTGGGTCTGTGTGTGGGGTCCGTGGAGCGCTGGGGCCTTCAGGGCCAGTCGGGACCAGGCCCACCCAGTCCCCTCCCTGCTTCCTCCAGCCTGGCCCTCACTCCGCCATCTCTGTCCTGGGCTGCTCATGCCACGTCCCCGGAGCTGTCCTTCCTCTACCGGGGGGACCGTTCCTGTGCCTCCCCCACCCACCCTGGCTCAGGACCTGCCGTGCACAGCCCCCTTGCAGCCTCTGGCCCATCACCGGTCTTCACCCTTGGCCTACGGCCTGCCGCGTGCAGCCTTCCTCCTTTGCACCAGCCTCCCCCTCTGCCTGGAAGGGCCTCTCACCACAGCTCCTGGGCTGCCCATGATATAGTCGGGGCTCAGAGCCTGCACCTTGGCAGAGCCTGGTCCTTGCTCGCTCTTTGGAGCCCAGCAGTCACAAATCCCTCCTGAGGCAAGACAGAGCCCGACGCCCAGGGAAGAGCACGCCAGGGGCGTGTGGGGCTGGGAGAGGTTCAAGGAAGGCTGGGAAGAAAGAAGGTCTGGCCCTCAGTTGGGATGGGGGTGCCCTAAATGGAGGTAAAATGTGAGCCAAGGTACAGGAGTTAGCCACTGTAGGGGAGTCCACACCCCGTATGACCTACAAAAGGCTCACTGTCCTTCACAGCTCTCTGAGATGTCTGTCACCCTGCTTCGGGACCCGTCCATGTCCCCTCTGGGGGCGGCCACGCTCACCCCCTCCTCCACCTGCCCCTCTCTGGTCGAAGGGCGGTACGGAGCCGCTGAGCTGAGGTGAGTGAGCTCCAGGCTCCTGGAGAAGTTCCCAGTGCCAGGAACCGACTGATTAATGGTGGCTGCGCCTCGGGTGCAGAGTGTGGGGGCGGGGCGGGCACAAGAAAGCAGGGATGGCCGCACACATCTAGGGCAGGGCCAGGTGGAAGGGGTCTGCCCCGCACCCTGCCTTGGCTGGCATGGCCCCCATCCAGTCTCCAGTTGTCTTACTCTTCCAAGGACGTTTTCTGCTGAAACGTTGATTTAAAGTGTTGTGGGGACTAAAGCCAGGAATGGGTCAAATAGCACAGAACAGAAAACCCTTTTCAGGGGGAAGTGCTCATACAATACTCAGTAGGATAAAAGGTGACAAAGGCAGAGCCCAGACACCCATGGCCCACGGCCATAGACAAGGACGGCCTGACATCTGCCCAGCCCCCAGCTTTACCGGCACTGCTGAGCCCTTGCATTTTAAATCCCTCAAGATGTCCATGTTTTATATGTAAAACAAAAAAAGCCATCAAGCCCTCTGGGCCTCCCCGGAGACAGGCCTCACTGGCCATAGGTCAGGCCCTTTAGGCCCGACAAGCCCCTGTGCGAGTGGCCCCTGAGGACATGGCAATAGACTCAGCTCCGCTGGGGATCTGGAGAGAGGGGCCACTTTCACGAGGGCGGGGAGCAGAAGGTCCCGCAGGAGAGGGGCCGTGGATCTGGCGCAGCTGGCCCTGCCTCTGGTGCGGGGCCCTCCCTGGCACCCTGGCGCAGCCCTGGAGTCAGGTGGCCCAGGCCCACCAACTCCAGCTGTGGGTACGGCTGGGCGGACCCTGAGAGGTGCTCGCGGCAGCCCCGAGGGGGGTGACGCCGGTGCTGGGAGGAAGCCCTGGCCGGGATGGCGCCCTGACCCGGCGAGGCATCTCCTTGCAAGAATGCAAAGGCTCGGCTTCGCTTTCCCAGGACCCCTCAGCCCTGCTCCCGGCCGGCCAGTCCAGAGCCCGAACCTGTGCCAGAGACAGATCCGAAGAAGCTTCCCTCCCCGGCTCGGGCAACGGAGGCAGACAAGGAGCCCCAGCGCCTGCTGGTTCCTGACATCCAGGAGATCCGGGTCAGGTGTGTGGGGGACCCTGCCCCAAACAGGGGCACTTCTAAAGCACCATCCAGCCTGCTCTGTCCCCACAGCTCCGTACAAGGGAGATAGGCTGGCCATCCCTGACCGAGGGCAGGGGCAGAGAAAGAGTGGACAGCACAAGGAGGAGGGTGGGCCAGGGCCAGGCCCGGGGCGGGGGATCCAGCAGGCACCTCTGCAGAACCACGGTTTCCATGCATCTGCGTGTTACTAGTCTGGCCATTGTGCAGCCCTAAGAAGGCCACGGGCTACAGGCTATGGTCACGTGACACAGAGTGACAGCTCAGGGGCAGCTTCAGCTTTGTTTCAGTTTCTCCATTTTACAGCTGGGGAAACTGAGGCCCAGAAGTGGTGGTTCTGGTCTCTGACCTCCCGGGTTGGGGTTCCGCCAGGTACCTCATAGCACCTCGGCCCTGGGTGTTCTCGGGGGCCCACTTTCTGACCTTCCCGGTGGCCGGTACTGCCAGGGGCCTGGTGGTGGGTGGGGGTCCTGCATGGAGACCCCCCCCCGACTGCCAGGAGCACACGAGCCAGCAACTGTCCCTGCTCTGCAGCCCCATCGTCTCTAAGAAGGGGTACCTGCACTTCCTGGAGCCACACACGGCGGGCTGGGCCAAGCGCTTTGTGGTGGTGCGGCGGCCCTATGCCTACATGTACAACAATGACAAGGACTCCGTGGAGAGGTTTGTGCTCAACCTCTCCACTGCCCAGGTGGAGTACAGCGAGGACCAGCAGGCCATGCTCAAGGTGCGGCCTCGGAAATGGGATGGGGGGTCCTGGGCTGGCCGAGGCCCGCAAGCCACCAGTGGGCCTTGGGGAGGGGGAGTTGGGCCTAGTCCCCTGCGGGCCCTGTTTAGGCTGGCTGCCAGACCGAGGCCCTCGTGTTCAGTCTCGTGCAGCATCCCTCTGCGTCTCATGTCGGGGGTCCCTCTCTGCTCACCCTTGGGGCTCCTGGTCCTGGTGACAACCAGCCGTGATGGGCTGTGATCCTATGGGGGCGGGGGGCAGGCATTGACCCACTCCCATTCAGGAGAGGCCAATACCCAGTCCCCTTCTCCTGGGGCCACCCAGCCCCACCAGGCCGGCCATGTAGGCCTGGGAGTCCAGCCTTCCTGTCCCTGGGCTTTGTCCTGCTCCTCTCCGAGCCGCAGTGGCCCTGGACGTGTGTGCCAGGAGCCCTGACTCCTTCTGCTGGAGGCCGCAGTGCTCGCTAGCTGATTTTGATTCCCTGTAGTAGTGGTTTAGGGGTGCAAACTCAGCCTGCCACCCACACCTGCCTCACCAAGTGCTCAGACTTTAGCAGAAGAGGCCAGGCCCAGCTGCTGAGCCAGGGTCACAGGGGAAGGAACCTCCACCCACGGGGGATGGACGCATCCTGGGGGGTGCAGAGCAGTGGCAAGGTAGCCCTGGGGCACGAGAAGAGTCAGGGTGTCCTGACTGCAGAGCCTTCTGCGAGTGAGCCACGCGTGCCTGCGTCAGAATGGGCCATGCAGGCTGCAGAGAGTGGGGTGGCCTTTCCAGCTCTCTCCCGGGGGCCTTCTTTCCCGCTCCTGCCCCCTGAGCTGTCCTAGCCAGGCCCCAGGGGAGTGGCCAGGGGAAGCCTCAAGCTTTCTCACGGCCTCCCGCCTTCGCAGACACCCAACACGTTTGCTGTGTGCACGGAGCACCGTGGCATCCTGCTGCAGGCCAACAGCGACAAGGACATGCACGACTGGCTGTACGCTTTCAACCCGCTCCTGGCCGGCACCATACGGTATGGGGCCCCCCGGCACCGCCCGCCCTGCTCCTTTGGCTTGGGAGCACGTTTTGAGGACATTAATGTTCGCTTTGGTGTTGCTGCTGGTAAAGTATAAATCCCCGAGACGTTCAATATGTACAGTGTACCAGGGGCCGGCCTGATGTAGTTGGAAATGCGGCACACAGTCAGGCCCTGGTGGATGGGAGCCCCGCCCCTCCGACACCTGGGACCCCTGGCCGGCGGGCGGGCTGCCCCTGTGAGTCATAGGGACGGGAGTCGCTCTCCAGGTGGTGAGGGAAGCAGAGGGGTGTCCGCTGCATGGAGGCCGGCGTCCCGACCGCAGCTTGTCTCCCGACCCTCCTGCAGGTCCAAGCTCTCCAGAAGGCGGTCTGCCCAGATGCGGGTGTGAGCAGGAGCCCTCCCAACAGCCAGCAGGCCGGCCCCACCCCCAGGCCTCATCACCACCTGTCATGTCACGCGCGCCCAGCCTGCCCCACCAGCCAGCCAGCAAGTGCCCTCTTGGGGACACCACCTCTGGCCCAGGGACCTGTGCCACACGACCTGTCCTGCTCCCAGCAGAGGCCGCGTTTGTTCTTTGTTCTTTCCGAGCGTGCCCTGGGTGGGAAGAGCTGGGAGGTGCTGGAGAGGCCAGAGGGCACAAGCCACAGGGGCATCGCCGCCGTTCTGATATTTTTTTAAGCATAGACAGACTTATAATTAATATACATTAGTTAGTGACATTGAAACAGTCCACTCAGAAATTAACTATAAGACTGTGTTCTATTTATAAGTATTTATTTCTAATGCCTTCACATACACCTGTAGGATTCCGATGGACCCTGTCCCCCGCTTGCTCCCACTCACATCCCCCAAGGCTCGTATGGAAGGCCACGGTGAAGGGGTGTCTGCATAGGCCGGGCACCTCCTGCTTGGCACCATGGTGGCACGCCGGGCCGGGCCCAAGCAGAGGCTTCTCCCCAGCCGCACGGGGGTTAGGCCCTCATCCCAGGGTGTGTGTGTGTGTGTGAGTGTCAGGGGACTTGGTGCCTGGAGTCCGAGCCACGGAGGGTGGCGTGGTCTTCCAGCTGGAGGTGTCTCTCCCTGGGGGCGTGGGGAGCTGGGGGAGACCAGGCAGATGGGCACCTGGGCTGTGGGGCTCTCCTGGCAGGGACTGCAGGTGGCATCGTGTGTCTAGGGCAGCAGGGTGCTGGTGGCTGGGGTTCAAGATGGTCCAGGCGGTGAGGGGTTTGGGGTGCAGCTTCTCCAGCTGCTGTGAGAAATGGGGTGAGCTCAAGGTCATTCCTGGGAAGAAAGTGTGTGACGTCCCCCCTTTGCCCCAAGAGAAGAGTTTCTGAGAGTCCCGGGGTCAGGTGAGGGCAGCCAGCGCCAGGGCCACTGTCAGCCCCCTGTCCTGCTCCCGAGGGGGCTGTCCTTGTGCTGTTCAGAGAAAGCTCTTGTTACGAGATTCACTTCATTCTGTCTGCAGACTCCATGCCCGAGGGCCAGCCCGGACAGGGCCAGGGTCTGCCCCAGGCATCACACCCAGGCCAGAAACCCATCAGAGAGACCACGGGGCCCAGGGGGTCTTCTGTGACCTGTTCCCACACCCAAAGGCACACGTGGCCTTCTTCCAACTCTAGGAAAAACAGCAACCAAACCACAAAACCCCTGTCCCCACCATGGCCCACTGAGAGCAGGTTTCATTCAGAGTCGGGGGGGGAGGGTTCCAGGCCCAAGTTCAAGGCCAGCCAGTCCACACTGTTCCCTGCTGCCTTTGCCGGGTCCTGCGGGGTACCACTCACGGACCCCTCACCTCTCCATTCAGTTTGGATTACCTTGTCGCACCCCAGTCAGCAGTTCCGAACCCCCCATTCAGCCTGGGCCGTCCCCACGTGACATGTGGACACTGTCCCCGTTCTGTGCACGGAGGTTGGAAGTGTGTGCAGCCACGTTCCTCCAGGGACATGTGGGCTTGGCTCCCATACCAGGTGAGAAGTTTGAGGCTCTCCTTGGGAAAGTTATTCAGGCCCCTTCAGCACCGCCACGGACGTGGGACTAGGTGGTGGGCTCCCAACCTGAGCAGCCTCTGGCAGTGGTGTCTGGCCCGTCAGCCGCCCCAGCCGCCCCAGCCTGGCTGGCAGCAGAGACCAAGCGTGCCTGTTTCACACCTGGTCTCAGGCAGCACGTCAGTGGCCCCTTTCACTCACTACTACCCTCAAGCCCCGTGCTTGGAAGGCACCCCTGGTGGAGTAGCTGCATCACTAAGACACGGGTCCTGGGAAACCACATCTGTGAAGGGCAGGGCTCAGTAGCCTTCCCTGGAGGCCCCCAGATCAGGGCTCACATGCCAGGCTGAAGTCAAACATCATCCAGAAACCAGACGTTCCTAGGCCTGGACACAGAGAACAGGGGTGTGGCACGGTCCAGAGCAAGCACTTATTCTGGCTTTTACAATGGCCTGGAGGGCAGGGAGTTGGACCAGGAAGGGAGGGAGCTATGCCAAGATGAGTTGGTTCCCAGGAACCCCGCCTACCCACAGGGAGCCCGGAGGTGCAGGGCCCCCCCGGCCACAGCCCGCTCAGGTCAGCCAGCCTGCAGCCGTGGCCTCGGAGGGTCAGAGGCCCTCGCTCCCTGGATGCAGGTATCTGAGGCCAGCCAACCTACAGAGCACCTGCCTCGTGGTGTGGGCTGAAGGAAGGGGGCCCATGCGAGGGTTTCTGGGAATCACCCTAAATTCGGGAGCCTCCACGGCCATGGAGGTGCTCCAAAGACTGTTTAATTCTGGCCTGGTGCCACTTGGCAGTTGCCTGGGAGCCCCAGCCCCGTTGTCACAGTCAGACCCTCAGAGTTGCTGGGGAGAGAAATCTGAGTCGGAAAAGCTGGTCTCTTCATGTCTGCCCTTGCCAGAAGCTACCCACGTGTCACATTAGGGGGGACAAGCATTTAAAAAACTGGGGTGTGCTCTTCACATCTGTGACCCGGGAGGCTGATCTGGGGGCCCCTGAGGGTCTGCCCATTGTGGGGTACAGAGGGGAAAGTCAGACCTGACTATTTCCCACTAAGTGGGGAAGGAAGAAAGATCCAGAAAGCCATCTATCTGGGAGGTTTTTGTTTTAACGCTTGATGCCACTCATTTCGGTTTAAGGGACAGCCATCCTCACCCACAGACACTCTCTGTCTCCTCCAGGGTAGGGTGAACTCCTTCTGCCGTGGTCCCAGGAAGGGCAGGGGGGGCGCTAGGCTCCAGTGCATCCAGGCTAGTCCCCAGGGGTGAGGGTTCCGAGGCCGCCTCGTTCTGAGTCATCACTCCTATGGTGCCCGCGTCCCATTCACCATCACACGCACATGCACACGCTCACACGCCCCCGGGTGGCTGCAGTGAGATGCCTTCCATCAATCCGGTCCCTACTCCGCACCTGTGGGGCAGGTGTGGCAAAGCATTCGGGGAGAGTTCCTGGATGCTGCTGGTCCAGGTGTGAGCAGGGTTGCCGTGCTGGCCCTCTGTCAGCTCCCTCCTGTGCGGGGCCCCAGAAGGCGCCCTCCTTTTATCCCCAGGATCAGCAGAGGCTGTGGCTTCCTGAGGGCCTGAGCTTCCTGCAGTTAGCCGTCCCCTGAGCTCCCCTGTAGCTTGTACATATGTGGTTGTGTGACACACCCTGGCCCCCGCGCTGTAACCACCACCCTGACGTAATGACTCCAGTTCCCTGACGTCCTAAACCCAAGTGTTAGGCTCTAGGCTCCTGTACTGTGTGTGTGTGCACTTAAAATTCTGTCCAATTAAGAAATAAATGTGGTTCCTTATGCAACACCAGACCTGCGGGCCTCCACTGTGGCTTTATTTGTGTGTGAAGTCTGTTGGATGCAGCCAAAAATGGCCACTGGGGCCAGATGTCCAGCACTGACCAGAGACAGTACCTGCTCCCCACAGTGGGGAGGTGGTGGGGGCGGAGAGCCTAAGGGGTGTGAGGGACAAGATGGTGTTTATCATGGGAGCACCACCTGCTTCCCTCGGCACCTGGGTCATACCCGTGTGTCGCTCACACACCCTCAGGCACGCCGGGCAGCCTCAAGCTTTTCTGTATGGTCAGCATTACCCCATACCAAAACCAGACAAAGGTATTGCAAGAAAATGAAACTACAGACCAATATCCTGCATCCACATAGGAAAGAAATATTTTCAAAAACCTTTTACCAAATGGAATCTAATGATATGTAAAAAGGATAATACCGTCATCACCAAGTGGAGTTTATCCTGGGAATGCAAGGTTGGTTCAAAAACTAATCCATGTGATTCATCATCTTAAACTAACGGAAGAAAAATTGCTCTCTCTATAGACACAGAAGAAGCATTTGACAAAATTTAATATCCACTGCTAACTAAGCCTTTAGCCAATAAGGTCATAGAAAAGACCAATAGGGCAATAAAAACATACCTGATCAATCAAAAGAAGAAATGGAAAGGGCACAAAGAGCAGTTGGACAAAAAGAAAACAATAAGAGATGAGACTTCTATGCAAATTGGCCTTTAATGATATCAGCTGGAAATGGACCAAACATCCTGCTTCAGTCAGGAGAGACAGCAGTGGTATTTCGATAGAAAAATTCTATATGAAGAACTGCTAACTGGAAATCTAAGGTATTTGGACAACGTCTGCCTCATTATGGAACCACACATTACAGGATGGCTGAAAGAAAACTGAAGCTGAAATTGGTCCCGTTTCTGCATAAGCAGAGAGGGTCACCAGGGGGCTGCAAGCATCAAACTCCAGTGTGTGTGTTGGTTTGTGATGATTCCAGATCCACTTGTTTGTGACTTAAGCGAAGTTGTTTTGATCTCAGGGTGAATGTGTTGACAATGAGGAAGCTGTGTCAGGATGCAGTTTCCCATATCTGTGGTCCATAAACGGTGGCAACTGTGGATGGGCACACAGAGGAGGGGCCCCGACGAGTGGGCATTTATGCCTCAAATGTCGAGAGCTTGCGAGGACTTCCCTGGAATGTTTGGTCTGGGCAAGGCCATCCTTCACCGATCTACAGTGCTCTCCCAAGATCTGGGGCATCAGCTCCTGCGCGGCGACTGGCGGCCGTGGTGAAAACGCCTGAGAGGGAGCCTCTTCCCGCCCACACGGCACCTCCGTTCCCCTACAGTGTGCTCTGCAGCAGGGCACCTGTGCTTCATGCCTACAGCTGGACGTCCGCTCTCACTGGCTAAGCCGCCTCTTCTGAGAACCCACTCACAGGAAGGTACCCCTCAACTCGGTGGGACTTCCGGTCTGTCCTCTCGCCTTTGCCTGGAACAACCGTGCATCAGTCGACTGTTGTCTGGAGAATGTTATTTATTGGCTTATTAAGAGACATCATCCTATGTGCTATTGGCTGGGCAACTGTTACAATCCCCACGGTGGGCCTGTGCTAAATAAACTATTGGCAAAGACAAGGAGCAGTCTCTGAGCATAGTTTGCCTCAAAGAAAACATCCAGAACGTGGGAAAATTCATGGGAAAATGACCTCAGTTCTTCAACAAATAAACTGTAAGATGAGAGAATGAAGGGGATCCAATGAAGAGACAATCAAGAGGCCCCTTAGGGATTCCGGTGTTCCTAAATGTCGAAAACATTAGGCAATCATCTCAGACTGTAAAGAGCTTAGCAGCCACGATGCCTCATCCTAACAAGAAAAAAGCTGAATAAAACCAGAAGCAAGTTTTCTGGCATCTGTCAGAGAAATGAGGTCACAGGGCAAAGTGTCCCCCAGAATCTGGAGCAGGGAGCACGGACGGTCCCAGCTGAGATCCGCTCGCTAGTGGTGCAGAAGCTGCTGGGCCAGAGCTGCGTACGAACACCGGGACGGCAGTTCTGACTCTGCATTGCTGGAGGCCCAGTGCGGACTAGCTGGAGGTGAGGAACTCCTGGGGGCTCAGGCTTAGAGGGACCTGTGGCTTTTACCAGAAGGAGCCCCCCAAGTTCTCACTGTGAAGAGTGGAGAAAAATCCCCTCACGTCTTCATCAGGAGGAACGGAAGAGTAGTCATTTTAGAATGTGTCCGGAGCTTTCTCCGTAACAAAGTCGTGGGGACAGGAGGCAAACTAGGAATAGAGGGGAGCTTCCTCAACTCGATGAAGAACATCTGCAAAAATCGTACGGCCGACGTCATACTTACTGGTGACAAACTGGAGGTTTTACCCCTTTGACTGAGCAGGATGGGGAGGTCCTCTCACCCACCCTATTCGACACTGTCCTAGAAATTCTAGGTGCAATAAGATAAAACAAGAAGGGGCGTACAGATTGGGAAGGAAGAGATAAAACTGTCTTTGTTTGCAGATGACAAGATCGTCTGAAGAAAATCCCAAAGAATTGACCAAAAAACACCTGGAACTAACCAGAGATTATAGCAAGGTCACAGGACTCAGAGATCACACACAAAAGTCAATCGCTTTCCTATAAACCAGCAATGAACAACTAGAATTTGAAATTAAAACAAAACAGCATTTACAGTAGTACTGACAGAGAGAGCACGTAGGCGGTAAAGCTCAAACAGAATGTGCGCAGGATCTGTATGTAGGAAACTACAAAATTCTGACACAAGGAATCAAAGAAGACCTAAATAAATGGAACGCATTCTGTGCTCCTGGACTGGAAGTCTCAGGAGATAGCTCTAAGATGTGGATTTTTCCCAGTTGGATCCATAGATTCAGTGCATTCCCACAAACTACACAGATACTGACAAACTGATTCTAACATTTATAGGAAAAGGCAAAAGACCCAGAATAGCCTGCCCTGTACCAAAGAAGAACAATGTTGCAGGACTCCCGTTACCTGACTTCAAGGCTTGCTGTAAGCTCTCAAAAATCAGGACAGCGTGGTATTGTCGGAAGAATAGACAGATCAGTAGAACCGAATAGATCCATGCAAATAGTCAACCGTGTTGACAAAGGAGCCACGACAACTCATTGGGGCGAGGACAGTCTTCTCAACAACGGGGCCGGAGCCACGGGCTGCCCGGGTGCCAAAAACAAACAAGACCGTCTTACACTTTCACAAAAGTTAAGAAGTTAAGTCAGAATAGACTTTAGACCTAAATGTGAGACACAAGGCTGTAAAACTTCTAGAAGTACTTATCAAAAGACATCCTCAAGAAAATGGAATTGGGGGGCACCTGGTGCCTCAGTCGGTGAAGCGTCTGCCTTCGGCTCAGGTCATGATCTGGGGGCCTGGGATCGAGCCCCACGTCAGGCTCCCTGCTCGGAGGGGAGTCCGCTTCTCCCTCTCCCTCTGCCCCTGTCCCCCTGCCCCCACCTCCCAGTCTTGCTCTCTCTCTCTCTCTCAAATAAATAAATAAATAAAATCTTTAAAAAAAGGGCGCCTGGGTGGCTCAGTTGGTTAAGCGACTGCCTTCGGCTCAGGTCATGATCCTGGAGTCCCGGGATCGAGTCCCGCATCGGGCTTCCTGCTCGGCAGGGAGTCTGCTTCTCCCTCTGACCCTCTTCCCTCTCGTGCTTTCTATCTCTCATTCTCTCTCTCTCTCAAATAAATAAATAAAATCTTTAAAAAAAAAAAATCTTTAAAAAAAAAGAAAATGGAATTGGATGAAAATATGTGTGAAACAATTAGAAGACAAGGGACTTAATCCAGAGTACATATGGAATACGTGAAGAATCATTAGAACTCAATCAGAAAAAGATATACAGCCCAATAAAATAGTGAGGAGCAGTACGTGAGCGTGCATTGAGCTCGTGACCGTGTGCAGCTGTCGTCGGGGAAATGCAGCTGGCCGCCACAGGGACAGAGGAGCGCTCAGCGGAAGAGGAATGTGCTTCGGACTTCAGGGCACCGACTGCTGGACACCGCGCGTCCCACCCGCCGCTCCTGGCCACACCCACCTTGGGGCGCCCTGTGACTCTGTGCTGCGACCTCCTAAAGCTAAGCAATCCCCTGCCCCAGGACCCCGAGCACTCTGGGCGTTTGTCTGTGAAGACTTGTGCGTGAGTGCTTGCAACCGCTTTCTTCGTGTTAGTCAAAAACTGAGAAAAAAAAAACAAAACAAAACAGAAAACCTGAAGTTTGTCATCGGGAAAACGGATGAACAAGCTACGGTTCGTCCACCAAACGGAACTCCATTCAGCAGTTAAAAGGAAGGCGCGCTGCCCCCACAACCCCAGGCGAGGCCGGCAGACTCAGCAGCGTGACCGTGGCGCTGGTGGCGCGGTGACGACAGGCATCCGAGGAGCGGCGGGGTCAGCGGAGGGCCTGGGTGCGGAAGGTCTCTCTCGGCAGTGGCGCCCTTCCCTGGCTTTGTCCAGGTGGCATGGAGTGGAAGTGCGCTTTGCTTTATTTGAGTTTTAGCTAAAAGTTACAAAGTATGTGAAAATACAAAATCAGTTCCCCTTGATCATTCAGCGTGAGGAACCACGGAGCTCTAGCCAGGAGGCTCCGTGTTCACGGACGTGCGCTCGTCGGGTCTGAAACCGCGTTCTGTGTGCTCTCCCTGGGCCGGGCCCCACCTGTTGGAGGGTGGAAGGGGGTGTCTGTGCGATCCCTGAGGGAGCCCCGGCTTCTCCACTCCCGGACTCCAGGTCTCCAGAGCTTGCCCATGACTCTGAGAAGGCCGGGGCCGCAGAGGAGGACTGGACAGATCCCTGCCCCCTCACCCCACCCCCGCCCCCCCACCCTGGGGCTGGAGTCTGGACGGTTGTCTGCCTTCCAGGGGGAGCAGCAGGCGGATATCCTGGTGGGGTTAACCTCACCCCTGCCCCCCGGGGCCCAGACACCTTCCTCCACTCTGGGAAAGTTCTGGACCTCAAGATCATCCACTGCAACAACCAGAAAGCAGCCCCTGTGCTGCATGCTTTGGACGCCCCCTCCTGGACCTCAGTCTCCCCAGCTCCGCAAAGGGGGGCTGTCGGGGAGAGCCTTTGGGCTGGAACAGTACAAACAAAGGGACCATCAGGGAGGCAGAGGCATGCCAGAGATGAAAGATGGAGCTACCCTCAGGCCTCCTTGTAAATGTGCCCAGCGGGCTCCCAGCAGCCCAGGCTCCAGAGCTGGGGCCCCACTCGGATCACGGGGGCCTCCTGGCCATCCTGCAATGTTGCAGGTGACAGGGCCATTGGGGCACAGCTGGGACTTTTGCCATGGTCCCCCAGGCGTCAGGCACTCTCGGATCCCCCTCCTCTTGGTGACGTCATACTCAGCACCTCCAGCAGCTGTGCTCAGCTGAACTCCTTGGAAGGAAACGCAGAGGATTTTGATGGGTGGTCGCGCCTCTGACCCTCCCCATCCTCCATGCCCGTGCCCGGGGCCCTGGGCCTCCGGACCGAGCTCTCCGGGGGTTCTTCAGTCACGGTGGAAGCTGCCCTTCCTACCTTGGTGGAGAAGCAGAGAGCGGAGGTCAGCTGCAAGATGCCCAGGCTGCTGCTCTCACATCGCAGCTGTCTCGACGTGGGACAGAGCTGGGCCAGAACTCAGAGGTGCCAGGCTGGGGCTGCTGATAAGCCCCCAAGGGGCTCCACCATCATTCTGTCCGTGGGACTTGCTCCACTAGGAGGGCTCTCCAGGCAGAGACGCTCCCTTTACCTCAGAGCACTGGTGTGCTGGGACGGGACAGAGCCCTGGGAGGGGGCTCTCTGGGAAGGGTGTGCTGTGGGATGGGGTGCAGGTCGTTCAGCGGGTGCCTCACACCTGCTCAGGTGCTAGGGCTACAGCTAGAAGGGCCTGAGGGCTGAGCCCTCCTGAGTGTGCGTTTGGGGCAGGCTAGGCCTGTAGGGAAGGAACCGGCACTTAGGGCTGACTTCCTGAGACGCTCTCCACGGTCTGGCAGAGGACGGACACTGTGCCTAGGAAGGCGCCTCGCTAGAGCCCACGTACAGGTGGGGAAACTGAGGCACAGGTGAGCAGAAACTCGCCAGGAGCAGGGCTCTGTGTCCAGTCTGCCTGGACTCCGGCCCTGGAGAGGCGCCGGGAGCTCCTGCTTCAGCCCAGCAGCCATCCAGGGCACGGCCCCCAGAGCCTGGTTCCAGCCCCAGCTTCGGGCCGGGCCTGCGCGCGCGAAGCCGCTGCTCCCTGGCCGTGGTCCACCCGGCCCAGGGTAGAGGGATGCCGGCGCTCTCCCACTCTGCCCCGTCCCTCCTCCCTTCTCTTGTGTCCTCACGGGGCTCAGCCCTTCTCTGGCGCCGCCCTGTCTCTGCCTCTGTCTCCCCATCTCACCGTCTCTGTCTCTCTCTCCCTCTCTGTCTCTGTCTGTCTCTGTCCCCCTTTCTCTCAAGGACAACCTCCCACAGGCGGATGGGGGAGAAAAGGGGTGGGGGAGGGGGGTTCATCCAGGGGTGAGCGGTTGGGATGGGTGGTGGACGACGTGGAGAGCCTCTTCTCGTGGCTGCTCCCTGATCCCGTGAGCCGGCCTTGCTGAGTGGCCCTCCTGCCCATGTCCCCATCAGCATCGGGGGGTCAGGACGGGCTGAGCTCCAGGCCCAAGGCACAGGGCTCCGTCCCAAGGAGAGGCGGCAGCAGACAGGGCCCCACAGGGGCCACCTGTGTTTCTTCCCACAGCTGGGCCTTTCACGTCTGCCTTCTTCAACCCCGCCCTGGCCACCTCGGTCACCTTCCCCTGCTCGGGGCACACCCTCCTGGAGTACACCCAGGTGTACTGGCGGGGTCCTCTGAGAGGTAAGGGTCGCTGCGGGCAGCAGACAGGGCCAGCCCTGGACGGGGCCTTGGGGAGGACACACGAAGCGTTCCTGGTGGACACGCCTGTGGTCCAGCTCACTGGTGGGGAGACAATTCAGGGGCTGCTTGCACTCGGTCAAGGCGAGTGCTCAGAAAGGTAGGTGTCGGGCCATGCTCTCTCTAAGGGCCAGCGGGGCCCCTCCCTGACTTCCTGGCCTCTGGTGCTGGCTGTCGGTTCTGGGCATCCTTGTGTCGCACCTCTTGCGGCCGCACCTCTCCAATCTCGGCCCGTCTTCATGTGGCCTCTGCTGTGAGTCTGTTTGTCTCCGCTGCTCCTCGTAGAAGGACACCAGCCACACTGGAGATAGGTCCACTCTTCTCCAGGGTGACCTCATCAGTTTAACTACTTATATTTACAAAGATCCTATTTTAAATACGGTCACATTTTGAGGTTCTGGGAAGGACATGAATTCAGGGGGGACTCCATTCAACCTGGTACAGCCTCTGACTCCGTAACTGCCGTCATGTTGTCCAAAGCCATTAGGGTTCCCTTTGGAGGTCTCACAGGGATGAGGGGGGAAGAGGCTGGGAGGGCAGCACCCTCTGGGCGCATGCCCACTTTGTCCCTGTTCGGGGAGGGGACTCCCACCTTGGGGTGCTCCTACTGTCCCGAGTCCGCACAGCCTCCCTGCCTCCTGCCAGGGTCGGGGTGGGGACCGCCAAGGCCGTTTCCATAGGAACAGGGGACTGGGGTGCTGAGCTTCTCACACACAGTGCAGCGCACCCTGCAGGTCAGCACCGGGCACATCCCACCTCCAGGGGACCTGGGCTGCACCCTGCTGGAACTTTGGGGTTCTGTGGAATGAAACGGGTTGCCTTTCAGCCTTCCGCATTGCTGGCTGAGGATTCTGCTGTCTGGGGCCCACTCACGTTTGTCGATTCCTGGCTGTTCAGGCTCCTCCATGGCGTTTCTTTCCCCGCTGGCGGACTGATGCCGTTTACTGAATCTCTTGTCTGTTTAGAGCAGTTGGGCCTGGGAAGTGGGGGTGGCTCCCCGGGGCCGTGACTCTCCACCTGTGCCCAAGATGACCCTGAGCAAGTCACTCACCTCCCTGGGATGTCCCTCCTCCATAGCGGGCGTGGTCCCAGCATCCCACTCAAGGTAAAGGAGGTGCGGCAAGTGAAGCACGGGCATGTGTGGGCCCAGGGGCCATTCTCAGGAGCACGGTGGCTGGAGTGTCCCTGGAGGCCACCCCTGACCTTTGTGGGGCCCACACACTGCAGTTGGAGTCCTTAAAGGGTTCACATGAAACTTAGAGATAATGTGCTCCCCTCTCCTGCCATGGCAAACACCTTCCCAATGACCCGGGCAGCCAGGTGGGAATTCAGGATTCTCTGCTCTGCAAGTTCGGGAAAGAACCTAGGAACCAGGGGCCAGGCCCTGCCCCTGCCCTCAGCCCCCGTGCTCTCTCCCCGCTCGGTCCTCACCTCCGCTCTCGCCCACACCGCCATTCATACGGATGACAGGTCACCTTCAGGAGGCAGCCCTGGGAAGAAGGAACAGGCTGTGCACGTGGCTCGGGACATTGGTGCAGGGAATGCTGGGCCTGGGTCCCCAGAGTGTGGTCTGGGGTCTGGGAGTCGTGGTCTGGGAGTCGGCCCCTGGGGAGGAGCTAGATAAGGGCTCTCTGACAGAGACAGGCAGGCTCGCCCAGGCCCCGGTCTGCAGGATCCCCCGTCACATGGATCAGTGGGTCCAGCATCCAGGAGCCTGCCAGGCCCCGAGGTCTGACCCTCGGTTTCTCGCAGGCATGGTCCTGGCTGTCCTGCTGTACCACGGCCACCTTCCTCGCCTTTTCCAGAGGAACCTCTTATACAACCAGAAGAACAAGCACCGGACTCCTAGAGGGAAGCGGGCCCTGGGACCGAGAGACACCCGACGCCTGCAGAGGGGTGTAGAAGCCGGGAGCCCGTGCGGAGGGGGGTGGGGCAGCAGCTGCCGGGCTCCAGCTGAGCCGGCACAGTCCCGGTGAGCGGCCCTGGCTGGACCCTGGGACCCCTCGGAGCTGAGGGGGGACCAGGCCGCACTACTTCCTCCCCGGAAACCATTTGTCAATAAACCATTCCTGAGACCTGCCTGTCTCCCTGGCCTGACAGAGGCTTCTGGAAGGGCAGGCAGGGGTGAGACCAGTCCACAAGGGAGGCTGGTCTGAGTCACCTCCATGTCCCACAAGGTGTCTCTTGCCTCTTCTTTTCAAAATTAGAACCAAAGGTAAGACCTGGGAGGGAAGGCAAGAGGTTCAGTGTGCATCCCCCAGGTCCTGGGAAGACCCGAGTGGAGAAGTTTGCACCGATGGTGTTAGCTGTCCTGAGAGACAGAAAACAGGGAGGTCCTGGGGGAGCTATTCCCTTGTGTGGTGGCCATGTCTTCCTGCACCAGCTTCCCAGGGGATGCGAGAGAAAGAAGCCTCCCCCACCCCACTTCCTGTGGCTGCCCCTTCACCCCCTTTAAATCCTCTCCCCACCCACCTGGCAGTGAGGGTACTCCGTCTGGGCCCTAGCTTCCCCTGCCCCTTCTCGGAGTGGCCACCCTGGGAGAGGTGAGCAGGCCCCCCCAGGGCGGGCCCTGACAGCCAGGCCCGTGTAGCTTCTGCAGGGCCTGATGGGGCTGCACGGAGGCTTCTAGAAGGAGGACCATGAGCACACAGGGGTGGTACTGGGATGGGGGGCCGACCAGCTCCCTTCCAAGGGAGTCTGTGGGATGGGGGACTGGGGGATGATAGCAGAGGTCACAGCCCCAGGAAGGAAGAGAGTTTCCTCAGGGGGGCCCGAGACCACAGGCCAATGGCACATCCATCCCCATAGAACATCCTCGCAGCCTCTGCACAAATACTTCCAGGTCAGAAGCTTCCGGTGCTCCCACAGCAAATTTAACCAGTAAATTAGTATAAGAAAAGCCAACGTGTGGACATTGCAATGAAGTATATCAGCAAATTATTAGAATTCTTGGAGTTTGGGATCTTTATTTTGGAAAACTTTAACATTGTAAAGCAAACTCCACAAGCTTGGACGCACACATTAAATTTAAGGAACACTGCATTTGATGGAAAAGAACACAATTTTCATACAAAGCTTTGATGAACCGATTACTAACGTGGAAGACAACTTAAAACTTACTGAAAAAAAAGTTTAACATGAAGGAGGCAAGAGTGGTTCAATATTGGGCTGTTCTTTAATATAATTCACCTTATTGACTGAGGAATGAAATCAGACAGTCATCTCCACTGACACTTAAAAGACATCTGGGAAAATACGACATCCATTCCCTGTCCAAAAAGGAGTTAATATTAGAAGGTGATGGACAATTTCTTCATCACACACACCATGCACGCGCACGATGGCACCTCGCTCGGTGGGAACAGACCACAGACGTTCTGGCTGAGTCAGAAAGACAGCCAGGCGTCCACGTCCCGCCGAGGATGGTGCCCGAGACACGGGCTGATGCAACTGGACGGGAGGAAACAATTAGAGGAATGGCTCCGTTGGTTAAGCGACTGCCTTCGGCTCAGGTCATGATCCTGGAGTCCCGGGATCGAGTCCCACAGCGGGCTCCCCGCTCAGCGGGGAAACTGCTTCTCCCTCTGACCCTCTTCCCTCTCGTGCTATCTCTCATTCTCTCTCAAAAAAATAAATAAAATCTTTTAAAAAAAAAAAGGAATAGCATTCCTATTTGCAGATCATAGGATAGTGATACAGGAAACAGTGCAAAATCTGACAGGAACTGTAACAGCTTGTTAATGTAGCAGAAGGCAACATTAACAGGCAAAAGAAATCCAGTAGGCTTCACACAGCCAACAAGGAGCAGAAAGGTAACAATGACAGCAAAGCTATCAAGTGCTTAGCGATACATTTAACGAGGAAGGCATAAAGCCTGGTTCCAATGAAAATTTTTAAAAATTCCTGAAAGACTTGAAAACAGGGAAAGTCATGGGACACCTGGGTGGCTCAGTTGATTAAGCGTCTGCCTTCAGCTCAGGTCATGATCCCAGGGTCCTGGGATTGAGCCCCATGTCAGGCTCCCTGCTCAGCAGGGAGCCTGCTTCTCTCTTTGCCGTTCCCCCTGCTTGTGCTCTCTCTCTCTCACAAATAAATAAAATCTTAAAAAAAAAAGAAAGAAAATAGGGAAAGTCACTCTTTGCTCTTAGATAGGATATCCCAACATCCTAAAGATGTCCATTCTCCCCAAGTTAATATATAAATGTTAATAATACAATAATAATAAACTTACTAGCATAAAATTATATAATATAGAATTATAAATATATAATAGTAATAAAAATAATAAATAATTAAAGCCAAAGTTGTTTTTTATGCTAAACACCAGATTCTAAGATTAGTATGAAAAAAATAAGCCAGAACAGCTGAGAAAGGCCCACACAGGACACACATGGGCGGCGGGCCTGGCTGTGTGGGGTCATCAAACAAGCCACTCCCTTCACAGGCAGAGGAAGTGCTACTGGCCTGTGGGCGGAGGGGGCGTCCACTGCCAGGCCCGAGGACGGAGCACACGTAGTGTCTGAGCGTGGCCCCTCGCATCACTGGGTAGCAGGCAGGCATCTCAGTAAGCGGTGCTGGGACCAGGTCACAGGATGAGATCTGTACCTGGCACCAGAGTAAAATCCCAGAAGGGACTCAAAAGCCAACAGAGACCCACCTGTGAAAACTTGAAAACATGGGTAAAGTTCTTTCCAAATGTGGGAGTAGGGGAGATCTTTCTAACCAGGACAGAAAATCCAGAAGCAGTGAAAAGCATCGATTCCTCTCACGATCCCTAATAAACCCAGCGCTGGTGTAGGTGGCCACGTCGTAACAAAGTCAAATGACAAACAGCAAACTAGGAAAAAAACAGTTTACAACCTTGGTCCCAGATGAAGAGTAAAAACTAATGTGCAAAGAATTCTCTAAAAAATATTTTCAAAAACGGGGATAAAAGCAAAACATGAACAGAGGGTTCACAGAAAAAGGTACACGAACGGACTTTGATGCCCAGCAGCATCGCTCACGGTAAGAGGAACGCAGACTGTATCAGGTACCAATTCTCCCCTCCCAGGCGGCCACAAATTCAAAACCCCAAAGCTTCTCTGCAAAGAGACATTGGGCCTCCGGGAGCACACACGGCCTGCGGAGCGGCCAGGAGCCTGGCGGGAAGACACAGCATCTGCATTCAGACAAAAATCTCGCCCCGGGCAGGTCATCACTTAGGAGCTGCAGGACATGACCCACCCCTTCCCCGGGGTCCAGCCTGGGAGCAGGCCTGGACTGTCGAGGGAAGGGACAGGCTGCCTCTCTCTAGTGGAAGCCGGTCCCCACCAGCCGAAGAGAGGCCCAGAGGGCTCCTGAGCATCTGTTGCATCCTTCAAGGGGACCCACCAAAGCCCAGGTGGCCCTCAGTGCCTCCTGGCCCAAGCCGGGCTCACCGTCCCGGCCCCAAACCCCAGAGACAGCACTCTCTCCCAGCGACCCTGAAGCCGCCATGGCTGCCCAGGGCCCTGCATGCAGTCTGGGCTGGGCCCCGCAGGGCAGGGTGGGACCAGCCCCGGGCCTGCCCAGGTGGACAGCCAGGCAAGCAGCTCTTGCCTGGGAGCACGTTAGCACCTGAGTTTCACAGTGGGAGGGCGTGGGCCATCTTACTGGCCCCCATTGAGCTCACCCAATCAGGATCGGAGGAAGGGGGCATCAGCGTGCCTTCTAATTTACATTATGAGGTAGGGGAAGCATTGCCTGGTCCCACGGGCCCACACAGCATCTGTCCCCCCAGCACGTTCGCCGGGGGGTGCAGATACAAGCCCTTCACATCAACATTCCAGTTTTCATCAGAAGTCCCCCTCAGTGCCAGCCTCACTGGCATTCCCAGACCCCTCTCCACTGTCTGCCTTCAGCTGCCGCTGAATCAGTGCGTGGGGCTCCCGTGCCCAAGAGTCCCAAAAGTGAGTCCGTCCGAGCTGCCCCACCTTCCCCTGAGCCTGCTTCTGAAGATGTGGGACCACAGTCAGACCCCTTTCTTTCTACTGAAACGATTTTGGTTTTCTCTTTTGGTGCTACTGCTATTAAATGACCATTCACGGCTCACATGGGAACCTCTTAGATTATAATTCTTAGACGATGTGCAAGAGCTGCAGGTGACTCTTACGAGTGCTTCCACGTCATTCTGTTTGTGGGGAGTGTGCTTACAGTATTTTGTCGTTGCTAACACACGTAATCAAACAACCCAGAAACACAGCCAGATTTTTATCTTCTAAAATAAATCCAATTGTTTTTTCTCTTTTGGTTTTATTGCTATGATTAAGTGTCTGTACAATGTCCCAGAGACCTGATAAGATGGTAATTTCAGGGTAGTGTTTTATAAATGTACATTCTACACACATGGATCTTATTAGTAAATAGTTTTCATCTTATGTGATTTCCAGACAGTGCAAGTAGAATATTCTCACTGCTGTTCAATATGTCTCTTCTTTTATTTATTTTTTTTAAGATTTATTTATTTAACAGAGAGAGACACAGCGAGAGAGGGAACACAAGCAGGGGGAGTGGCAGAGGGAGAAGCAGGCTTCCCGCGGAGCAGGGAGCCCGATGCGGGGCTCGATCCCAGGACCCTGGGATCATGACCTGAGCCGAAGGCAGACGCTTAACGACTGAGCCACCCGGGCGCCCCTCAATACGTCTCTTCTATTGATCCAGAATCTGCGATATGTGGTCTCTCATCTAAAGCAAGTTTGGTTTTCTCTCATTTGGACTCACGGCTGTGGTTAAGGGACTCTGTGATCCCTCGAACTGAAGCTGGACAGAATTGGAATTCTGGGGACATCGATGTGTACGAGGGGCACCCTGTCCCTTCCCGCAGTCCTGGACCCAAGGACGGTATTTGGGGGCGCCCGGCTCTCAAGGCTGCGAACAGGAACATGGGTGTGGACCAAGAGATGCATTTGCTCTGACAGGAGACTAACAGGTTCAACTAACAAAATTTAGGTGACGGAAGTTTGGGAACGCTGTTAGGGCAGATCACCCTCGCCTTCAGCACTCACGGCTCGAGCGTGTGTGCGGCTGCGGGAGGCCTGCCCCGTGGACGGGCCACCTCCCCCCTTCGCCCCGAGATCCAGCTCCCGATGAGGATTTTCCTCCACAAGCAGCCCATCCCCACCCTTGTTTCTGGGGGCCCCCTTCCCTCCCCCCGCCCCACTCTGACGCTGATCAGCGTCTCTCAGGACCCGGTGCCCAGAGCACACTTCGGGGGCTCCTGCAGAGGAGATGGGGCCGCGGGGGTGTCCAACAGGGACCTGAGCTCAGCCGTGACCCCGAGGGCAGGGGTGGGCTCACTCTCCTCCAGCCAACCTCCCTGAACCTCCTGCGGGGACACAGCCTGAACCTCACCAGGGGAAGTGCCCCAGGCAGCCCGTGACAGAGGTCACGGGTCAAACCCGCCCCTCTTCAGCCAGGCCAGCCTCAGGCAAATTATGAAGGTGACCAAGATTTTGCAGGACCCCCGACCCCCTTCCCTGCTCCCAGGTCTGGTGCTTGGTTTGGAAAGGACCTCAGAGGTCAACGGCATCTTTACCCCCTTCCTGGCCACCTCTGACCTCAGCCACGGCCTGGCCAGCCCCGGTGACAGTGGGAGCTGATGACTGTGGGCAGTTTAGAACTCGGCAGGGCAGCGCAGGGCCTGCGGACACAGACCACGTGGAGGCCCCGCCTGCACGCTTGACCTTGGGCACCATGGCCCCCGCTCGGCTCAGCTCCCCACCAGCATGGCCATCAGCAGGCCAGGGAGGTCTGGCGGGGGCTGGGGGCCTGATGCTGGGGGTCCAGCTGTCCTTCAATCCTCAGAGCACTGTCAGAACATGTCACGCCAGGGACAAGGGTCCACACCACCTGGAGGGTTGGCAGGCCTCCTTCCCAACAAGGGTGGCTGCCCTGAATGAGGCAGACACGGGGCTCTGTCCACCTGTCATCCAGACATACATTTCAGTGGCCCAAGGAAGTGGTGAGATGGATCGTCCATGAAGGGGACCAGAGCAGAGTCGAGCAGCAGACAACGCCATCCACGTGGGCCACCGAGGCGGTCCAGCCGAGCAGGATTCCCATGCCCTCCCTGGTCTGAGTGTTCCATCCGGCTGCTGGTGGGAGCCTTGGGACATCTGCCGCAGGGTCCTGCTC
Organism: Zalophus californianus; assembly: GCF_009762305.2. Taxonomy (NCBI): domain Eukaryota; kingdom Metazoa; phylum Chordata; class Mammalia; order Carnivora; family Otariidae; genus Zalophus; species Zalophus californianus. Next base: position 194,235,586 of record NC_045597.1, on the reverse strand, counting down.
CCCTGCCTGCCCCATGGCCCCCGTACAGCGTACGGCCAGGCTAACCTAAAAAAACAAATGACGCGCTGAGGTCCCCCTGCTGAAAGCCCAGTGTCGCAGATACTCAGACCCCCATCCCACCCACCCCGGTCGTGCAAGCGCGGCGCTCTGGGCTCTTTCCTGGGTGGGGTGGGTCACCCCAGAAACCCTCACCCCGCCCTGCTCACCCCGCTCCGGTGGCGCCCCGCGACGGCGGGCCTACGTTGCTGTGGCCCGGCCCTTGTGTTTCCCGCTGTTTCAGTGCCACTCGCACCCGTGATTGTCCTTGGAACCGGCCGACAGACGCTCCACAGCTGTTCCTTCAAATACTTCCAAAGGTAGATTCCCGTCCCCAGGTCACACTTGACACTTAAATTTCCCTCGTATTTTCATCCCAAACCTCCATGTTGGAAAATTGGACTTTACCCTAAAGGAACCCAGTACTTGTATTGAGCTGCCCCTGGGGAGAGGGAGCTTGGGGGTGCCCCGTGCCACCAGCGTCCCTGTGCTGGGGGGAAGGACATCTGGGCAGAAGTCCGGGGGCTGCCACCTCCACCCAGAAGACCTGCCACCCTCGGGCCCCCACCGCAGCCCCGGGAGATCCTTCCGTTCCAGGGCCGTGGGGAACGGGCTCACGGAAGAACCGCCCGCCATCACCCGCCGGGTCCTGGGCATGCCGCGGGGGGGGGGGGGGGGGCCCATGCCGACTGCAGCCCGCTGCCGCTTCCCGTCGGGAGAGTTTGGTTGGCACATGACCTTGCCCACTGGCGTTGCCGACCCAGCGCTGTGGGCGGAGCTGGCGAGAGCCAAAGGAGATTGAAAATATGAACTCTGACCCTTTGTAGGAAAGTGTGCTGACCATCGGTCTCCCTCGGCTTTGTGGCCCGTGGCCAGGGCCGGCGGGCATTTCGTGTCTGATGACTGCCTGCACCGCTGCTGCCCCCCGGGCCCCAGGCCACCTCGCCACAAAGCAGACGCCCACAAAGGGCGGCGGCGACACCACAGACGTCGGCTCTCACGTGCCCATGGGCAGAGGGGCGGCGAGAGAGAAAAGCGGCCCCCCTCACTGCCGAGCCGTCGCGGTCCCCGGTGCTGCAGGCGACCCCACGGGACGTCAGCCGTCGCGGAGGGGTCTCCATGTCTGGGAGGAAAACAAAACAAGGGTAGGCGGCCCCGGCGTCGCCCACCGGCCCACGTGGACGACCGCTCCTTGTCCTCCACCGGCGGCAGCAGCCAGCCTCACGCCACCCACCTGCCCGGACAAGCGCTGGAGAGGAGACGCCGTCTGGCTGCCCCGCCATCCGCAAACTCCTGCCCACTCCACCCTGCCCTAAATCACTCCCACAGCCCAAATCCTATGCTGAGTCCTTCCTTGGTGTTCGCGGCTGAGAGGCCCCCATTGGCCCAGGTTTTCCTGGGATGCGCCCCCCCGCCGCCCCCCCAATCCACCGCAGCAGCAGTAAACCATCTTCCTGGGCTTTGGCTGCAGCCTCCACACAGGTGGCTGTCTTATCAAAGGAACCCCCCGCTGCATCTTGTGGGTGGCCAGCCCTCCCTCTAATAGCTTCTCGCATCCAGCCCACAGCAGCCCTGTCACAGGGCTCTCCAGGCGCGGCCACACTTTCCCAAGTCTGAGGCAGAGCCGCTCCACATTTTGGCAGGGAGATGGTGACCGGCTGGCCAGCCTCTTGGACTGACCTCAATGTCACAGACAGAGGGACCAAAGCCTGCAGTGCCTGGACCCAGAGGGCCTCCCAGCAAGTGCAGAGGCTGTTTCTCAGAGCCACTCAAAGAGAGCACGGGCAGGGAGGGCCTGCCCTGTCCTCTGCTTATGTTAGCTGTTGGGAGGATTCCTAGAAATCCTTGGATGGCTAAGGGAATGCCCACGAAGGCCCCCTGTTGTCCCCTGCTCAGGAGTCACCCCAGGAATCCTGGCCTGGTCCCACAGTTGGTGCTATGGCTCGGACTCCCAGGGCCTGACCAGGGAGAGGGCAGCCCCTCAGCACTGTGATCTAGGGCTCAGGGCGGGGTGGGGGGGGCGACTGGGGCAAGCACCAAGGCCAGGCTTCAAAGGCACAGATGTAAGCTTTAAATACTTAGACAAGCATGTGGGTCTCCACCTGTGGTCATGTCTGATGTGGGAAATAGAGGCAGAAGAAAAATTACTAAATTTCCTTACTACCCACAGCCCATGGACAAGTCCTTGAAACAGGCAGAGTGACCTTCCTCTAGGGACTCACCTGCCTCAACGTTGATACTTTGCTGAGGGCAAAAGCAACCTTACCTTGACCCCCAGGATCCTGTAAGTCTACTTTAAAACATAAAAATTCCTGGGCGCCTGGGTGGCTCAGTTGGTTAGGCGACTGCCTTCGGCTCAGGTCATGATCCTGGAGTCCCGGGATCGAGTCCCACATCGGGCTCCCTGCTCAGCAGGGAGTCTGCTTCTCCCTCTGACCCTCTTCCCTCTCGTGCTCTCTGTCTCTCATTCCCTCTCTCTCAAATAAATAAATAAAATCTTTAAAAAAAAATAAAACATAAAAATTCCTTTGGAACCTTCCTTTATCTCTAAAGCCCCCAAGATACATGCTGGCAGTCATCCCCCGAGCACATGACCCCCCGATGTACATCTGGAGGGTCTCATGACCCAGGTTTTATTAGACGGTAGTAAATGACCTTTTCCCCACCACAGCTAGCCCCCTCAGGACCCTGGAAACCTCGCTGCCAAAATACCTGGGCGGTTTACACTGTCCTTAACCCCCTCCCAACTTGAAAGCATATAATGGGCCGCTCCTCATGACCCCGGGGCAGCTCTTCCCACCCACAGATCCTGTCCCCAAGCTTTAATAAAACCACTTTTTTTGCACCAAAGATGGTTCAAGAATTCTTTCTTGGCCGTAGGCTTCGAACCCTAATGTCTTTCCTACATCAGTGTCCTGGGCTTCACAAATGTTAGAGGTGACCCAGGATCTGAGGGTCCTCAGGCTACAAGCGAGAACCTGAGGCCGAGAGGAAACAGGCTGGTAAGCACGCCCCCTGAATTTGCACTCCTGCAGCCGAGATCAAGGACCACATTCTTTTTTTTTTTTTTTTAATTCTATTTTATTATGTTTGACTGCTGGACCAAGGCTCACTAGGCTCACACAGGCTCACACAGGCTCACTGGGCTCCTGGGCAGAGGCAACAGGGCAGTGACAGGCAGGCTTCCAGAGGCTGCGGTGGACTGAGGAGGGGGCAGCTAGGAGTAAAAATTGGGGGAGAGGAGAGAGGGGTGTGACAAGTGGGAACGTCAGTTAGCGTGTCCGGTGGCCAGCAGGGGGAGCTCTCGTGCCCAGCTCTGGTTGTCAACTGCAGACCCAACAGGTGACAATGCAAATTGACCAGAAAGAACACTAATACAAGAAGAAAATAGTTTTATTCAAGCCCAGATTAGGACAGCTGCCCGGGAAACACATCTTCACAGGGAAGAAAGTGTTCCAGAGAATGAACAGTTTTTACAAGGCTTATATACCTTTTTACATAAAGAGCCACAAATCAGTAGGTCAGAGGTACAGTCTTGTAAAAGTTCAGAAACATTATAGATTAACACATGGGCCGGAATCATGAGTTCTAAGGTCAAGGAATGCCGGGAGGAGCAGCATGGATCCCTATGTTAAGGACGAGATGGTTTGCCTTTAGGCTACTCATTTACAAAGCAGGTGTACCAAGGATGCTTGGTGGGCCATAAACCAGGTTCGTGGTTAAGCAAAGGTTATATACAGTCATGCTGACTTAAAAGAAGTCCAAAACGGCGTCCCTTGTGTACCAGGGCTTTGAGAGGTTTCCTCACCAGAGGAAGAGAGGGGCCGTGCAGGTGGATGGATACCCTACCGTCCTTAGAAGGAGTAAGGCAGGTTTCCTCCTCCCCCCGACAACAGCCCAGCCAATGGGAGACCGTCACGTCCCAGCCAATGAGAAGCCGCTACACACCCAGCTCCCCGTGTACTCCAATGGACTTCTGGTTTAGAAGGGCCCGCCCACCTCCCCTTATAACAGAGCACCTCTGCTCTGTGCTCTGGACTCGCCCCTGGCTTCCCGTGGCTCTCTCGTCCTGGCTTGTCGTTCTGTCCTATTTTCAAGTAAATCCGTCTTTTGCTGGTAAGATAACTGGACAGCGTGATCCTGGGTGTGTGCTGGGTGTGACTGGGGCAGAGGGCAGGGACCCTTGGTTTCAGTTTGGAAAATGGCAGGGGGGGCACCCCACTATCCAAGCGCAGCTGGTCTGGGAGGGCTGGCAGTCCCCTCAGTGGATGCCAACACTTTGGGACGCCAACTGTGTGCCAGGCAAGTTCCAGGGTATTTACATACACCACCTGCTCCTTGCTGGGGTCTGAATGGCCCCCCTCCCCAATTCCTGTGTTGAGATGTGATGGGATTAGGAGGGGGTAACTTTGGGAGGTGAAGAGGTCATGAGGGTGGAGCCCCCACAGAGCAACCCGGCCCCTCAATGTGAGGACAGTGTGAGAAGGCTGTCTGCACCAGGAGGCACTGGAACCCCGACCCTGACGCACCCCGATGTCTGACCTCCAGCCTCAGAACAGTGAGAAAGAAATGTTTCCCAGCCACGCAGTCTGCGGTGTCCGTCACTGCGGCCCGAGTAGACTAAGCCAGCCCTGGAGCGGGGGGACCCCTGGGAGGGTCAGAGGGCCGCAGGAGAGGACGGCAGCCCCCAGAACCCTGCCCCGCGCTGGCTGCGGGCACTGGCAGCGCCGCCCCAGCCCCGCACCCCGCACGGCCTGTTTGCGCTTTGGCGTCCCTGTTGATTTGGGTATTCCCTCCATAGACTACCTAAATCCTCAATCCTGGCTGGCGCAGCTGAGACGGGAAGGGCAAATCGGGGAGGGGGGCGGGTCTCCCCAACCTGGGAAGACAGCACCTGAACCTTCGGCCCCCGGCGCCCAGGGTTAAGGGCCGCCCCCTCGTTCTCTTTCGGGAAGAGCAAGGGATTAGACCAGCCAACCCCAGCCCCACCGAATGCGCAACCGTTAAGGGGGGACGTGTCACGTTGCGACCCGGGTCAACCCACCAGCGAGGAAGGAGGGAGGGGCTGGCAGGCTGGGCGGGGCCCTGGGCGCGGAGGGGCGTGGCATTTGGCGCGGGCGGGGCGTGGGCGTGGCCCCCGGCGCGGAGGGGCGAGTCTCTGGCGGGGGGCGGGGCATGGGGCGGGGCCCTGGCTGCTTGGCCCCGCCCCTGCGGTCGCGCCCGTGAAGGCTTGTGGAGCAGGGCGGAGCTCTGCTGAATGAAGCGTAAAGACGCCACAGCGGGTACCTGGGGGTGGGAGGTGGGGGCGTGTCCCTGAGAGAGAGGGGACACAGCAGGCCCCTTGGCCAGTCCCGCCCCCTTCTCCAGAGAGCGCTTCCCTGAGGGCAGAGGGTCCCATCTGCCTCCTCGCTGCCTGGGCCCCCTGCCTTTGCCTGCCCCCTGCTTCCTCCTGGCCCTCACATCCCTCCGCGCCTGCACGGGGTCACCCTAATTCCTGGAAGCCCCCGCTCGTCCTCAGCCACGCTACTGTACAGCGCTGCGCTGAAGCCTCCCCATGGCTGGTCGAGGCGCCGCACTCCCGTGATGGCCTGGACACTCCATCCTGATCCCGGAACCCATCACAGTCCCAGCCCCCACCGTTGCCACCCTGGTCCCCCACTGACGTCCTGGCCCTGCCATCCGGTCCCCCACCTGCAGCACAGCCACACTCCTCACTCCTCTGACGTAAACCCCTCTGGGCGCCCCCCACCACCACCTTCAGAACACCCCCCAAGCCCTGCGTCTCCCCTGCAAAGCGCTCTGTGATCCAGCCTGGCTCACTTCCCAGCCTCTCCCCTCCCCGCCCCCCCCGTGGGACCCTGTGAGGCTCCCGGCACCTAGACCAGTGTCTGCAACATATGGCAGGTCCTGTATACCTTGTTGGTGGATAGGTCAGCACTGCAGCCCCTTCTGCCTCAAGCTGAAAAGCAAGGCTCAAGGTGTTCAGGAGACTCTGGCAAGTTCCCTGTCCCCCATGGTGGCACCCCAGCGTGCTATGCCCCAACACTACCTCCAGGCTGGGAGGGCCTGGGTCCTCAAAGGGATCAGCCCTGCAAGCTAGACTCCAGGGGGCTGCTCCTGGGGGGAAGGGACCCTAACGGGGGAGGTGGAGAAGTGGGTGATGTGCCTCCCACGTGTTTTGCCAACAGCCGGAGCCCCAAGGAGCAAGAGCCCCATCTCCCTGGACCACCACACGCATCTCCCCAGAGCGGGACTTGGGCTCCCTGGGTGAAGGGCAGCACCGGCTGGGGAGGGTGGCTGCACCAGCGGGCTCACAGTGGGTGGCTGCCTCCCTGAGCCAAACTGCACCGCTGCCCTGAGGGGCCTTGGACAGGCGGAGATGGAGGACTGGGCCTCCACGGGTCGCTCCCGCTCAGGGTTCTCTGCCGAGGCACCACAGGCCAGTCTGCAGAGAGGGAGCCCCCCCCCCAACCCATCAGGAGAGCAGTGGGACCCCCTTTCAGGAGCCCCTTCCCCATGCACTGGTGGTCAGGGTCGGACCGGGTGGGGTGGACTTTATGCCCTGCGATTTCTGTGTGTGGGGAGGGGGAGATGCGGCCCAGGCCTGACTCCCCCCTGGCAGCCAGCTGGCAGCCCCAAGAGGACGGAGGGGCCAGTGACTGTGGCTGCACTCCTGGCACCGCAAGAAGCTCTACACAGGACAGCTGCTGGAGCGGTGGCCACGGGCAGTGATGCCACCATCAGCCTTGGCCACGCAGACGGCCTCTCGGCGGCCCGCCGACTAGCTATCCTTGACCAGAACAAGTGTGTGTTGCCGGTGTGGGGGGAGCGTGGGGGGGGGGGGAGGGTGAGCCTCTGCCAGAGGTCGGGGAGGCCGGGGAGGCCCCGTGAGCCTGGGTCTGCAGGCAGCAGAAGGCCAGGGCATTGGTGCACTCGCAGAATGGGACTGACCTCTTTGCAGGTCCGGGGCCCTGCTGCTTTGTCTCAGAGTCAGGACGTGCATCTCCGTCACCTGGAAGCTGGTGGCGCTGCGGGTAACGGGTCCAGCCAGGGGCGCAGCCCGGAGGCCAGCTGCTCTCATTCTGTCTGTGTGGCGGGGGGCATGCCCAGGAGGGCCCACAGACTGCCCCGCCAGGCAGACGGCTCTGAGGAGGCTGGGGCAGGTGGCAGGGGTGGGTGGGAGAGGGAGAGAGGAGAGGAGCAGGGTGGGGGGGAAGGGGACAGGGGTCTGAGTCTCCCATTCTCCCTCTAGTCACCTGAGGCTCTTGGGAGCACCTCCTTCTGCTTCCTCAGGCCCCGTCTGGGGACCCCAGTCTCCAGCATGAGCCCCTCAGGGTTGTCTCCTGCCTCCGCTTCTCAGTGGAGGTGTTTGTGCTGATCCTGAAACTCCATTCCCAGCTGTGCCCTCGGGCCCCAGCCTGGTGGACACATACTGACGGCCACAGTGTTGTGGGGAGAGCCCCCCCTGTCCCCCGCTAACAGAGGAGCCATCAGGCCCCTCAGCGCAGCCTGCGGGTGTCCATGGGCCTGGCCCAGAGTGGGAAGATGGGGGCTGCCAGTGGTGCTGAGAGGTATGAAGTGTGTGGAGGGACAAGGGGCCCCAAGGAGCACCCCAAAGGTAAGGACTGGACCTCTTTGATGCTCTTCAGGAACACAACTGAACATTTTTTTACAAAGGAATGTCTTTAAACTTAATTAGCTGCTGTGTCTCTGTAAACATCCCTTCACTTAGAGCCTGGCGTCCCTCAGCCCTGGGATCTAGGGGGTTCTATCTGCAGTGGTGTTACAGGCCTGAAGAGAGACCTTGGAACTTTGATAGATTTTGGTGTCTAATCATAATCTATAGGTGACACAGAAAAATGTGGTTTTTTTTAACACCCTCCTCAGTACTTGCCAAGGAGTGCTACCTGGGTACTCAGAGGGTCCTTCCCTTCCTGAGCACCTGCAGGGGTGGAGCATAGAGGTTGGAGGTCAGCCTGGCATAGGTCAGGGTCACCCTGCATCCTGGAGCTTGAGGGCTGGGGTTGGGGAAGGGGGCGCACACTGCGAAGGAAGCAGCCCAAGGGGCTAAGCCGGCAGAGCTGGGAGAAGAAAGATCTGGTGGTGATCCTTTAATTCATTGCTTGAATTCTCCTTGCTGAGCAACAGCCCCGTCTCCAGGACTCATGCATCCAAAGGCACACTGTGAGCAGGGAGGCTACTTCTTCTGGATGCCATGGAGGAGGGGAAAGAGTTGCCTTGTGGGGGACCCGGGGGGCCCTGAGCTGCCTGCTGCAGGGTCGTGTGGGGGGCCCCTCCTGCATTGCTCTCCTCAGCTGCCCCCCGCCCCCCGCGGACGGCCAGGTCCGGGTGGTCACCTGCAGGAGCGCCCCGCATCCATCCCTGGAAAGGCCAGGGCATTCTGAGGATGGCCCCCACCTCTTCCTGGAATTCTGTGGCCACAAAATAGTAGCTGATGGCATCCAGGCAGCAGTTGGCGTTGGCCATGCGGGCGGCCACCTGCACGAAGTCAGTGATGCTCTGGACGGTGGGGCAGGCTGCACTTGTCCAACTGGCCACAAGCTTGGCCATCAAGGCCACGTGCAGTGGGAGGAAACAGAGCACAAAGGTGGCCAGGTTGGTGGCCACTACCCGGAGGGCTTTGAGGATGCGGCCGGCCTCCTCGGGCGGTGCCCGCGTGTGTTTGCGGAGCAGGTGCCAGAGCACCTGCCCCGAGCAGAAGCTGAGGATGAGCAGTGAGAGGAAGAAGAACAGCAGGGAGAAGACAAGCATCTTGATGGCCCGGTTATGTCCCTGCCCGAAGCAGAAGTTCTCGTCTGCAGGCAGCAAGGACGCTACCAGGGCCACAGCCCCAAAGACCAGCAGCCAGAGGGCCAGGCAGGTGAAGGCGGCCTGGCGGGGGCTACGCCAGGCCCGGACCCGCAGGGGAAAGCACAGGGCGGTGTAGCGGTCAACAGCGACGGCCGTGATGAGGCACATGCTCATGTAGGTGTTGACATAGTAGAAGCTCTGCAGAACCCTGCACAGAGGGCCCTCCTGGTCCCCCTGCTCCTGGCCCAGCGTGTGCAGGACTCCGGGCAGGCTCAGCAGCAGCAGGAAGTCGGCCGCCACCAGGTTTACCATGTAGATGCGGGTCTCCGTCCACCTGCGCAGGCGGCAGCAGAACACCCAGAGCCCGAGGCCGTTGAGCGGCAGCCCCAGCGCCAAGATGAAGCAGATGGAGACCCTGGTAACCTGGGAGAGGACGCGCCCGCCCGGGGCGGCTACGCAGCCGTGAAGGCTGTTCCCGGAGGCCATCAGGGCGCACGGCCTGACAGGCGGCGGGGAGCCAGTGGGGGCTCCAGCCACGCGGGGGTGACCAGCTTCACCTGGGGGCAGGGAGGGAAGTGCTGCTGTGGTCCCGCTCCTCCTCCTCGAAGGCCCTGCTCTCTGTCTCCCCCGATTCCCCCGCTTCCAGTAACAGCCCCAAGGGCTCCCTCTCTTGACCCCAAGAAGCTCCACTGAGGCCACCTCCCCTGCCCCGCCCAGAGGGCCTAGATTCCAGGTGCGGACGGCGGCCCCCTGCCATGGAAGGGAGCTCTGTGGGGGCTCCCCTCTGGGTTTCTCCACCGGAGGCTTTAGCCCAGCCCAAGACCTCTGCCACTTTACTCCCTGCCCCCGCCGCCCCCTGACATCCCGTGGCCCTGTCCAAGGACCGTCGGCCATGGCCCATGGAGTGGGGCCCCCACGCTCCTCTGGCAGGGGCCACAGGCCGGTCTGCAGAGAGGGAGCACCCCCAGCCCATCAGGAGAGCAGTGGGGCCCCCAGGCCGACCCCGTCCTCTGTCCTGACTTTCTGTTGGTCTCCCTGCTTCTGTGCCTGCCTCCGGCCACCGCCCTCTGCCCTCCCTCTCCCTGTCCAACTGTCCACTCTCCTCCTCGGGGCCCTCCTTTCCCCTTCCCCCCCCCAAACGCTCTCCCCCGCCCCACCCCATCTCCCCCGTTCTCCCTCTTCCTCCTCCTCTCCCTCTGCCCCCCACTACCCCCCCACCATCTTACCTTAGACGGAGGCTAACTGTCCCCTCAGCCATTGCCCTATGCCTGCCTGGGCTTGGAGCTCGGCGCGGTCCTCCCATGGGAAGCCCGGGGCCCTGCTCCTGGGAGCCCTTTGTGGTGGCCAGCAGGGTGAGGGCAGGACAGGGCTCATGGAGGGGACAGCAGGGGGACGGCAGGCTTGGGGTGCACTCACCAGTCTGGGATGGCTGGGGCCTCAGGGAGCTGGGCTGGGCCGCTCTCCGCACGGCCGGACTGCTCAGGCTGCACGCTGACCCCAAGGCTGTGATCACCGCCTTTGTGCTCTGTGAGTGGGTGTGGTCACGTGTCTGAGGGCGTCTGGCAGGGGGGCGCCACTTCTCAGGAACCCCTTCTCCGGTCCCTGTGTGCCTGGCTCTCTCCGTGTCTGCACGCTCTTCGTGACATCCTGCACAACGTTACTTCCTGACCACAGCCCTGGGCCGCCTCTGCAGCCGCCTGGAGCTCAGGGCCAGGAGCGAGGGCGCTTGTAGCCTGCAGAGACTGGCCTCTTACACGGGGTGGAGGAGGGCCTGCGTGCAGCTTCCAGGAGGTCCGTTTTGGCCAGGTGGTGCCCCCAACCTGTGCGCATCCATCATTGGCACCGGCTGGGGAGACCCCGGACAGGAAGCCTGCCCCGTTCAGGGCTGGAGAACCCGGAGACCCACCCCCGCAGCCTCGGGGAGCTGCAGCTCAGGGGTCCAGGCACCCAGCCTGACAAGGTGGCAGGCTGTAGTGGATGCCGTGGGGTGCTGCTGGGGACTCCCCGTCATGACCAAGGCACACACTGCCAGAGTTCACAGCCCAAGGCCCCTCCAGACTTGCCTTCAACAAGTGATGCGTGCATCAGAGGCAGTGTGTCCGGGGTAACCCGGTGGGGTCAGCTGCGCATCTTCTCTGCACAGAGCACCCCACGGGCACAGAAGCTGCTCCCTTGGCCCATTCCGCTTTGCCAGCCCCGTTATGGGTGGGGCTCCCAAGAGCACTCCCCGGGAAACCCCTGCATGCAAGCTGCCATCTTGGAGACTTCTGGAAGCTACCTGACGCAAGGGTGTATTCCTGCCCGAGCCAGGGTGGCCCTGCCCTTGGCCACACCAGCAGCCCCCAAGGAGTGGGGGGTCTGCCTGACCACCTGCAGGAGGAAGGGAGCCAGAGGAAACAGACCTGCCGCCCGCTCAGGAGAAGCTGGAGGGAAGCAGGGGCGTGTGGGGGAGCACATCCTCCCGTGAATCTGGGACACCTCACAGTGGAGTAACACACCCTGTGTGCCGTGAGGTGGGTGAGCTGGGGGCGGGTGCTCGGGCGACGCTGGGAGGGACAGCCTGCCACACAGACCTGGCAATGGGGGCTGGCGCATCCGGCACTGTGTGTGCGGCAGGGGCTCTGAAAGCAGGGCGAGGACACCCCTTCACTCTGAGAGGTATGTGGTCCCAGCCCTGCCGGGGGAGGGGTCTCTTGGTCATCAGTGTCATTTGCGCCTTCCTGTGTACCCTCCCGAGGAGGCAGGAGCAGGAAGACCCCTCTGCTGCCAGGGGTAGGTGCCGTCCACGCACCCGCACAAAATGGAGAGGCTGCAGCACGCTTCCCCCACGTGGGGTTCACGTGGTCAGAGTTGGGGGCCGTTATCCAGATGGTCACTTGGGAAATGGGGGCAGTAGTTTCCTGAAGTACTGACCTTCCACTCGGCTCGACTCTGCCTTCCACTGCCCCCTCCCTGCGTTGCCCCAAACTGCCCTGCAGCTGCAGGGGGCTGAGCTGGAGCCTGGGCAGCAGCCCCCACACCCCGCAGCACCCCATTCGCTCCGACACTGTCTCTGGCTGATACGCCCTTGCCCCGTAGAAGATGGGCACATGTTCTTAGGAAGAGTTTCTCTGGGGCACCGCAGGTGGGTCCCCGAGAACAGGAGACCAAGGGCAGCTCTGCCCGCTGGTGGCTGGTCTCCCTCAGACTACCTTCTCCCGAGACCTGCTGCGGCCATGCTTCAACCCCCAACGGGGACAGGAAGAGAGAGCCTTCACTGAGACGCAAACTGCCCCAGAGGAAAGAGCCAGAGACACCGGACATCGCCGATGACATACGGACTAGTAGGAATCAAGTGACATGGCCCCCCCAGGAGCACCTTGCTCTGTATGGAGATTCCTGGACGCTTACATCCTGCCTCTCACCCAGCGATCTGGTCAGACGCGGCCTGGTCCTGGGTAGTTCTCTGGGTCCCTCCCCGTCGTGGCTCTGCACTCCACAGCCACCCAGACCTGTCAGTTCCTTGGAGATCGCACACGCCACCTGCCTTCTGGGAGGCACCTCACTCATCTGCTGCTCACACTTCCTCTGGCTACTGCCAAGCCCTCAGCCCGTACTCTCCAGACCCCCTGCCAGGTGACTAGGGCACGCTACAGGCCAGTGTCCCTAGCCAGAAAAAATACCCTAGGTGTAATCCTAGCAGGGGGAGAATGAACCGGTGCCCTCCCACATTCTGGGCCCTATATTCCTGCTGATGCAGCCGCAAAGTGAATCCGCTTTCAGGTGCCTGTGGCTTGCTAATTAACGGTGAGCCCAGACCTGCTCAGTGTGCCAGACTGGCCCCTGAGGCCTCTGGGCTAGGGTGGGGGGCGTTAGGGAGAGTCCTCTCAGAGCGTGTGGGCCAGGATTAGCGTTCAGAAGTCCGTTCTTTGGATGCTTACCGTCTGTGATTTTGCCTCTGCTCCTTTTCTCGTTCCTTCCGGAATTCCGTGCAAGTCCAGCTGCCTGCCCTTACTGGGAGCCCAGAGAGGCCTGAGGGACGGAGGTGTGCACATCCCGTCTCCCAGCCGTGGACGGGGGCCAGCAAGGTGGGGCAGCGTGCACCTCAGGAGGCTGGTGACCTCGGAGCACAGCGGCCTCCCCCCGCCACCCAGCAGCACCAGGCTGCCACCAGGAGACCCCGTGGAGGCCTCCCCTGCCCACCCTCACTTTCTCCGCCCCTGCAAGGACAGGCCTGGCGGACACACGCAGAAGCAGGGCCAGGCTCAGCCCTGACCTGTGCAGGTAGCACTGCTCCCTGAGCCCAGAGCGAGGTTCCGAATTCTTAACCCAGGCTCTGGGAAGCTCCTGTCACCCAGCCTGTCAGCCTTTGGTCTAAAGCTCTGTTCTTCCATGGCTGCTCTACACTGGCCACCGGGCGTCCCCTCCCCCCACAATGCTGAGCCGGGGGCAGGGGGCGAAGCGGAGCCCCAGGCCCTACTCTGCCTCTCTCCCTGGATCCCCAAATCTGGCCAAGGACGGCCCTGGACATCTACACCCGGCCCTGGCTCGCTGCTCAGCCCAAAGGTCACCCCACCCTACAGTGAGAAACCTTCTCTGGGCTCTGTGGTCCCTTGGAAAAGGAGAACCCTGGAGGGTCAGGGCAGTAGAGGTCATGGCCTGGGAACTGTCCACTTGGCCTTGCCTCTGGAAGGGCAGGGCTGTGATGAGAGGCCGGGTGCCGGCGTAGGGGGTGCCGGCAGGATGAGGGTGGGGAGCACTGGATGGGGTGAGGAGTGTGGGGGGTCATGGGGAGCCTGGGAGGAGGTTGGGGCTCCTAGTCCGAGGGCCGGTGCCTGTGTTGGGGTGCAGGATGGGGGCAGGAGAGGGAGGTGGTCTGCCTGCGGGGGGGTGGGGAGAGGTCCATTGCAGACTCGCCCTTGCTCACACCTGCCCTGCTCCTCCCGGCCCTGCTCCACTGGACACGCCTGGCCATCTTTGTGCTTTCTCAGGACAGAATGCAGCCTGCCCGGCCCTGGTGCACGTCAGTGGGCAGGGTAGGCACTACCTACCCAAGGTGACAAAGGGAGGGGGTCCCCAGCGGCGGTGGGGGGAGCATCTGAGCCCCAGGCTAGGACAGCAGTGGGTTTGAGCTGCACAGGCTCCCTGAGTGCCCCACCCCCGAGCAGAGATCCCCCGAGTGTGGACATCCCCGAGCATGGGCCCCTCTCAGCAGCGCCCCTGACCCCGGGACCTGAGGGACTGCATCAGCGGCGGGCGCCCGAGGCCGGGACATGGCTGCCCTTCTGGCTCTGAGCACACGGGCAGAAGAACAGGACAGTGTGGCTGTTTGGTGCCCAGGCCCAACTTGGACCGGCACCACGGGGGGCCTCTAGAAGGCTCTGGTGGTTCCAGGCTGAGTGCAGGGAGGCCGAGGAGGGGTGGGTACAACACACACCAGCCTGGGCATCCACGCTCCCGCCAGGCCCTGCGGCCACCGGGCAGGGTCTTCCAGCTTCCCTGAAGGGAGCCCAAGGGAGTGTGCCCCTTGACAGACCTTGGCCTGTCACTGCACTTCCTCACTGCCCCCAACCCACCCCCAGCCTAGTGCAGCCCCTACAGGGGGTCGAGGGGTCCTGACCCTTGGCAGGAGGAAAGCGGGCTGTCAGCGCGGCCCTTCCGGGAGCTGCAAATAGCCCCCGCGAGACCTGCAGATGGCTGGGAGTAGGGCGGGGGTGAGAAGAGGTGGGGGGGCCCAAGGAGAGCCCCTGGGTAGAGAGCCCTTGAGAGCCATCTAGGAAGACACCCCAGCCCTCCCACCATGAGAGTGTGGGGAGCACGTGCACGCATGCACATGCACAGGGCCAGGCCCAGCCCTGGGGGCCAGCTTTGTTTCAGGCCCACTGCGGCGGCAGCAGAAGGCTGCCCACTGAGGCCTCGCAGCACAGAGCAAACATCTACCCCAGTACCCAAGGGTACCAGACTCTGGGCGCTGCAGTGTTGGCCCCATCCCAGGGCTGCTGGGATTGGCCTCACTCAGACCTCAGTCCTGCCCTGGTCCCGACCCTCTTCCATCCCAGGGGTCGGGGTGACACCACCGCGGGTTCCGTGCCCGGGTCCTCTCCACCCGGCCAGGCCCCCTGCAGCGTACCCAGTGGCCACAGCGAGTTCAGGGATGCCCCAGCAGGCAGGACTTCCCGGAGAGCCTGGGACCTGGCCCATGTGCCCACAACTGGTCTCCTAGGCGAGGGTTGCACAGAGAGAGCTCTGGTTCTGTGGGCCTTGGCAGTGGGCATCGAGGCCAGCGAAGATGCCTCCCGGAACTTCTTGGCCATGAAGTAGTAGCAGATGGTGCCCAGACAGCAGTTGGCATCTGAGGCTCGCCCGTGATGCAGAAGGTGTAGCAGATGGCAGAGGTGTTCAGGCCGCCACGCGGAAGGGCAGGAAGCAGACCACGAACACGGCCAGGTTCACCCAGACCATGTGGGTGGCCCTCCGGGTTGCTTCCGCCTGGTTGGGGCTGGCGGTC